>NW_027532203.1:10170897-10207983 GCF_008692635.1 Crocuta crocuta | reverse complement strand
ATTTCTTTCTTTCTTTCTTTCTTTCTTTCTTTCTTTCTTTCTTTCTTTCTTTCTTTCTTTCTTTCTTTCTCTCTTTCTTTCTTTCTTTCTCTCTTTCTCTCTTTCTCTCTCTCTTTCTCTCTTTCTCTCTTTCTTTCTCTTTCCTTCCTTCCTCCCTTCCTTCCTTCCTTTTCTACATGCACAATACCTTATCTTATTCACTCAGTCTTTTCTTCTGAAGTTCTAGAACAGTGTCCTAACAGGTCTCCCCACTGACCATCTCAGCCCCCTCTAACCCACCTCCCTCACTTCTTGCAGCACTCTTATAAGAACACAGGCTCTATCTGGTCTCTCCCTCCCTGAAATCCACAATGAGCCTTCTTTGTGCTCAGCATGCGATCCGATCCTCAGCTGGCTTTTAAGGAACTCTGTAGCCTTCCAGCATCCAGTGCTTCCTCCCTCCCATCCATCCTCCTGCCATCTTTACTTTCCAACAGCTACCAAAGGCACCATGTCGTGTCATCTCCTCCTTGCTTTGCACAGTTTCTCTTTCTAGGATGCCCTCACACAACTCCTTTTCCCAGCTGTTTAAAACCGTTCCCAACTTGGAGGGGCACCTGGGTGGCTCATTTGGTTAAGCATCTGACTTCAGCCCGGGTCATGATCTTGAAGTTTGTGGGTTCAAGCCCTGTGTAGGGTTCTGAGCTCATAGCCCAGACAGAGCCTGGAGCCTGCTTCGGATTCTGTGTCTCTGTCTCTCTCTGCCCCTCTCTCACACTCTGTCTCTCTCTCTCCCAAAAATACAATAAAAACAGTTGAAAACTTTTTGAAAATAGTAAAAAAAAAAAAACCCTTAACTTGCACATTACCTTTTCTAGGATGCATTTCACACCTCCATCTCCTCTGTACCATCACTACACTTATCAGCTTGACTGTGTTTTCCTCCTCCTAGATTTTGAGCAGGGATTATGCTTTATTGCCTGGTACACACTGATAATAATGCTGATTGTAATGATGACAGATTACTTACAACATGAAAGTAATGGCTGCATAACTGCCTCTTGGATTTTAAAGGTAACTCTCATACCCACCTGGTAAGGTGAGTTACTATTATTATTATTATTCTCATTGTATATATGTTATAGAGGTACAGAATGCTTAAAAGCTTTCCCAAGTTACAAAGTCACTAAATAACAGAGCAAAGATTTGAACTCCGGAGCCCATGTGTTAGTCTCTGTTGTTGGATGGCTTCTCTGGTGGCTTGATAAATGTCTGGTTCATGAAAGTTAAGATGAAGGTGGGGAGTTTGGGTAGATACTTCTGATCCTTCCAGCCCATTTCTAGCTCTTGAAGGAGGCAAACTGGTTAGACAGGTGTCGGGTCCCTTTCCCAGTTACGGCTTTCTTCTTAGGAGCTCTTTGATTCCACAACGTGGCACATATCTTCCCCCCATCTCTGATCATTTGAATGCTCAGTGTCTCCTTTCTCAGGAAATAATCTGTTATCTTTACAGTCATCATCATGATAATGCTGTTGCTGATGAAAGCTAACAGTTATTGAATGTTTACTACATCCTCTTAAAATTTTTACCGCTAGTAGAATAAAGACCACATCCCCTTGTAAAGCAATCTTAAGGAAAAGTGGTGCATGTATTCAGGCCACATAGGTTACTACCCCCACTGCTTGCCTGTGGGCTGCCCTGTTTAAGATTTTTAAGCTTTCTCCTGCTGTGATCAGGAAAGAAAGGCTGGTTTGTTCCTTCTCTGGCTAGCCCCAGCCTGCTACCCTGAGAACCTCCACTTAACTCTTCCTCCCACCGCCACCTGGTCCCATACCCAGCACAACTCTGATGCAATGGAAGGGAAACCGGGCAAGGAGTTAGAAGACCTTAGTCTTTCTTTAATAGCTGGGTTACCTTAGGAAATCATTTTATCTTGCTAGGCCACGGTTTCCACATTTTTATTTTTATTTTTTAAGTTTATTTATTTATTTTGTGGGGGGTAGGAAACACGGGCAAGGGAGGGACAGAGAGAGAGGGACAGAGAGAGAATCCCAGGCAGGCTCTGCACTGTCATCATGGACTCGGGGCTCGAACTCCTGAAATGCAAGATCATGACCTAAACCAAAACCAAGAGTCAGACATTTAACTGACTGAGCCACCCAGGTGCCCCAGTTCCCACATCTTTAAGTGAGAGTGACAATTATATCTGCCTCACGAGTCATCTCCTCCAGGGTGTCTTTCCTAACCCGGTCACCTAAGGAAAGAATTATCCTCACCTTCATTTTAGTACTTATCTACCTTGTTCAGACCCACGTATGTCACACTTTATTGCAATTATCTGTTAAACTGTCTGCACCATCTATGACCGTGTTCAAGTCTCAAGATCAAGGATTGGGGTCAGAGTTGTCTTTGGGTTTCCTGCCCCTAGAACCTTGGTTGACCTGATTTTCTACAAATGTTCCCTGCCTTTCCCTTGAATTTCCCATTGGGGGGAGGGGATTCCTTTTATCTTCAAATCCACTCATGTCATCTGTGTGGATCTAGAACCACCTGAATAAAACTGATGGAATAACACACTGGGCGTCCTACCTATCCTAGACGGGGAGACCAGCAAACTGTTTCTGGTCATGGTATTCAACTTGGGTCCCATCAAAAATACTAAACAGGCCATCCTGTGTCTAATGCTAATGAAGATTCAGGGACTTCTGCTGATGTCTTGGCCAAAATACGTATGAAATAATTCAAGATGTTTTAATTTCTAAAGCAGAACTTGGACAGGGGAGTGAATGGTGGGTTGTTTTCCAGCAGAGTGACTTTTCCAGTGGAGTGGTGGAGTCAATGGACCCAGCACTCAGTAGACTCAGTAGTCAATGCCACTACTGAGGCATGTCCAAGCCTGTAGGATTTGTGGTGATGGCTGATGCTTTGGATATTATTCTTTCCCATCTTCTTCCCAATCCCACGGTCTATTATAGCTCAGGTGTCCAGAGACTTGTTTGAGGTGAATACTGTTTGGAATGTCAAAACAACCATGTACTTTTAAAAATAATTGTTTATCCCCTTCTATAAGGCTCCTACTCATTGGGATAATTTCACCTCAGAGTGTGAGGAAATGGAGCCTGGAGTGTGTGCACTTCCTATCATCAAAGGGAAGAGGTAAGGGAGAAGACAGTCTAAGTGTGAGCAAGAGGAATTACTCCTACAGATGTGCCCTTTGACTCCCATTTCCTGCTCCCGGCCAAGCCTTTGGAGATTATTTTCAGGGAGATCTCCCTCTTCCTGTGAGGCCAGAGACTTTTCTAGTTATAAAGCTGTTGTGTGTGACATGTCTGGGCAGGCATGCAGCAAAACCACAGAGAAACAAGGGATTAAAGAAATAAAGCTGAGCAAACTCAAAAACGTCGTTTGCAGAACTTCTCTTGAGCTTGAGGTAAACATCTCCACCCACCCTCCTCCTTCTGCAATTTCACAGTTTATTTTTCACTGCATTCGACTTGTGGCTCCAGAGAAAGGGAAGCAAATTGTCCTGTAGGAGTGGTTTTCCCAAGGAGCACAGCTCTCCAAGTTCAGGAAAGAAAGACAGCAAATGCCCCTTCCTGAATGAGATGATGCCGGAAGGCAAGCAAGAAATGGCCTCAGTCATTGGAGGGTGAGCTCATTTCCCCCGGTCCCTCCAGTGAGCACGGCCTTCCTTCAAACCTGTGCCCTGTGTTCTTTTCATCGGGACACTGGTTCATCCCAAGTCAGAGTGGACAGCACTCCCCGCTTTTCCAGACATATCAGCCTTACAAGCAGATTTCCTCTGAAGATGACCATCTTCTTCCCCTTACTTATAATGAGCAATATCTGAATGATGCTTCCGTCAGCCGAGATCCAAAGGCCATCTTTCCAAGACAAAGGCCCATAAGTCCTCACAAATGATCCCCAGCCTTGGCAGATGCAGAAGCCTCATCCAGATTCCAGCAAAGAGGAATTGGCAGGGCATGAAGAAGGGCAGAAGGTAATTGAGGAGCTGGGGCTGGTTTTAAGGCAGGACAGAGCCCAGCTCCACGAGCTGAGCTGGAAGGAATTTGCTGTATGTGCCAGATGTCATAAAGAGCTGCTGAGCTCGTCGAGCTTTCTAGTGCTCAGGAGCAAATCAATCAGATGAAGTGTGGCTGCCGCTCTGCTACAGACCATGAGCTAATGCGGGCTCTACCCCAGCAAGCCAGCGCCACGGGCACCGGAGCCGGCAGTGGGAGATGGTGAGAGCCGCCTCAGCGAGTGCCTAATGCCTGATGCCAGGAGGGAGAGACAAAAAGGGGCTCTTCTTTAACTCTGAAAATAGCCCCAGAGTGAATAGGGCCTTCAACAGCTGTGGTTTCATTCTCCTCACCGCTGGGCAAGTTGGGGGTGCTAATTGTGGAGCTGGAGAGCTGTTAAAATCAGACCAGACATGTTAAAGGAGATGAGTGACAATACTTAGACCAGCACGTGTGGTTGGGCTGCACAAAAGCTTTATGTCGGGAGAAGTGAAAAGAAAGCCAAAAAGGCACGAGAGGAGGAAGGTAGCTAGTTGGCTGATCCCTCATCTGTGTTACCTCAGCAACTTGTCCATATTGTTTTTTTTTTTTTTAATGTTGATTTATTTTTGAGGGGGGGAGGGGCAGAGAGAAAGGGAGACACAGAATAGGAAGCAGGCTCCAGGCCCCGAGCTGTGAGCACAGAGCCCGACATGGGGCTCGAACTCTCGAACCGTGAGATCATGACCTGAGTGGAAATCAAGTCATAGGCTTAACTGACTGAGCCGAGTGGCCCTCCCTATTGTGGTTCTAACCCCTATCGTGCAGTGATAAGGTCATAAAAAGAATCTCATTTATTGAGATTTTACCATGTGCGGGCACTGTTATGGGGGTTTAACATACATCATTTCATTCAATCCAGACTCAGGTTATGTGACTTTCCCAAAGATAAAAGTAAGTGCATGTGTGTGTGTGTGTGTGCATGATTGTGCCACACACGCATACACATTGCTATCGAATGGCAATCAGGCTTCAGATCCAGTTCTCCCTGACTTCAAACCCAAAACCTTACCCATTTTACCACACAGTCTCTCAGTTTCAAAGCAGGTACTTTGTAAGAATTTGTGAATTAATAAACTATGGCTGTAATGGTCAAGAAAATAAAATTTACCAAAGCCACCCAGTTTGGAAATTAAACAGAGAATATTCCCTGGGAGCCAAAGAGAGGGACATACATTGGACATATGGTCACAGATTGAAGTTTTCCGTTTTCTCTCCCTATAATAGCCCTGGCAGACAGCTAATAAGGGAAACATATTGCAGAAGGAATCTTCTCTTCTCTCGAATCACATGGTACAGATTTCTGGTAGCAGCAGAGTTTGCTGAAAATAAATAATAATCTGACAATAGGTAAATTCTGCCCCTCTCATCTCAGTGGGATAAATATACCAAAGGATTTAGGAGTTTATCCTTTTGAGCACCGAGCCTATTTAAGGAAAAATCACAGAGGGGGGCATGAAGACAGTAAATTGTCTTCTTCTGAAACGTGTGAGTTCATCAGATGCCGCGATTCTCCCTCCATGCTCAAATTGTTCACTTGATGGAATCATTTGAGATGGTTTTGGAAAGATGATCATCCCTACCATCTGCATGAGGGGAGACAGGCCACTATGACATCTTTATAAAACTTCTGACAAGAAAATATCCAAGCTAGCTGAGGCAAAGGGAATTACCTTTGCACATAAACAATGGGAAAACCAATCCTGATGATAGAAAAACTCCAGACCCCTGCAATCCTTTTGCCCCTCTGTTTTCTTTAGTTTAGATCAAGGTAAAAAGATGTAAAGCACAACTCCTTCGAGTGGTATAGGATCTGCGATACCTCTTTACAAGCTGTCTAACCAGCAGTGAGTTCAGACATTTCAGCCTCTTTGGTGTTCCTCGCCAAAGAAAGACCAGAACAGGCAGCTGTTTTTGCCTGATTCTGTTGGATCTACATACTAACTCTTCTGCTGAGAAATTAGCAGGCCTCATAGGAACACCTCTCCCTGACTATTCTGTTCTCCTGTAGGCAGTTTCTTCCATGAACCATTGCCCTGTGAGTGCTTATGCGAGTGTTTAGCATCTAAAAAATAATTTGAAAGCATCAAAGGTTGTGTATAATTTACTTGCAAAAAGTGAATTTGAACACATTCTAAGTTGACTTTTAAAGTATCACTCTCTCTCTTTCAAAAAGTTAAGCTAAGTTATCATATAACCTAGCAATTCCACTCAAAGGTGCGTACTCCAGAGGAGTGACAACAGATATTCACACAAAAACTCGTGCACAAATAGTTATGGCAGCATTATTTACAATAGCCCCAGAGTGGAAGCAACCCAAGCATCCATAACAGATGTGTGGATAAACAAAATGTGATTTGTCCATGCAACAGACTATAGTCAGTAATAAAAAAGAATAAAATAGTGATAAATGCTCAGCGTGAATGAACCTTGAAAACGTTACGCCACGTGCAACAACGGAACACAAAAGCCCATATGCTGTATCATTTCATTTCTACGAAATATCCAGAAGTAGCAAAACTATAGAGGTAGACAGTAGATTAGTGGTTGGGTAGGGCTGGAAAGGTTGGGGATTGACTACCAGTGGGTCCAGGATTTATTTTTATCCTGATACGTTTGTTATGGAGTTAAACAGTGGTGTGGTGAGGGTTGCACAATTTGTGAATACATTAAAAATTATGAATTGTGCACTTCCAAAGGGTAAATTTTATGGTAGGAGAATCATATCTTAATTTTTAAATAGTTTTGGGGGATAAAAGGTAAAAATATCACGCACATCATAGAGATTGACATTGACCATAGAAGACTGTAAGTCACAGCAAAGCACAGCCTGTGACCATGGGACTTACACCCTCCAAACTCATCCTTCAGTGTGACAGTGTGGCACTGAGGTTAAGAACATACTCCCTGAAGCCAGATTGCCTGGGTTCAAACCCTGGAATTGGTACCTGCTAGCTGTGTGAACAAAGTACTCAACTTCCTTGTAGTTGAGCTTCCTTGACTGCAAAATGGAGATTCTAATCATAGCAGACTGGAGGAGATACCATAAGTTAGCTAATACATGAATAGTGTAGTTCTGTCCATTGACATCATCTCAAATGTCACCGGGGAAACTATGTGGTGGCCTATTTTCTAGGGTGCTTGCAACCTTGATGATACAATCAGCATTTGCTTCTTGATTACATACATGGATCGTATATATTTAATTTTCTTTAGGAACCACATAATAAATGCATTGAATAGCTAAATATCAGAGAGAATATTTATTTTATTTTATTTATGAACCATATAACCTGGTTACAAATTATTTGAAACTAAGAGCCTACATCCATCTTTCATCTTTTCTACTCATTTTATATTCCCCGGCACCTAGCCCAGCACCAACTCATGGTCAGCATTTCATAGGTACTGGCTTACTGTTTCCCCAGGGTCTGGGTCACTGGCTACTTTGCCTAGGGCTGATATTATGATATGAGGTGTATTCCCACCACAGACCACCAGAAGATGGCCAATCTGACTGTGGAATGAGCTACAGGAATTTATACTACCCTTGTAGCCGCATCTCAGGAGTACACTTTAAGTTCTGACGCTAAGGTGCTATAGCTGAAGTTTCTACATTGTTCTGGGTTCAAAGAGTTACCTGATGGTGCCTAGAAACTGTGGATCATGGAACTGGCTACATTAGCTATTATTTGGGGGCTGAAGTTTTTCCGTGTCACCAAGCCCAAAGCTGGGAACAACAATGTTAACTGGGGAATAACAAACCCTGTGTTGGGCAAAAGTCTTGCAGGAGAAACATCCAAGCAAGATGAAGAAACACACATGCATGTGTGCACAGAGCAGTCCCTAATTGACAATCCTGGAGACTCGAGTGTAGAACAGCTGTCCTTCCTTCAGTCTCTTGACCAAGATGGGATTTAAACATCAAGACAGACTTTAAAGGAATGGTGAATACTTCCTAAAAGACAAACTTCTGGGCTTTAATTGCATTCCAAGAGACCCCAATGGTTTCCTCTACTCTGTTTTCTTCTTTAGGGTATTGTGCTTATTAATCTTTCTCTCCTTGGTCATTTTATTTTTTTTAATTTTTAAAAATGTTTTATTTATTTTTGAGAGAGAGAGAGAGAGAGCATGAGCAGGGAAAGGGCAGAGAGAGGGGGAGACAGAAAATGTGAAGCAGGCTCTGTGTCAACAGTGCTGAGCCCAATGTGGGGCTTGAACTCACCAACCGTGAGATCATGACCTGAGCTGAAGTTGGTTGCTCAACCTACTGAGCCCCCCAGGTGCCCCTCCTTGCTCATTTTATTATCAAAGTCAAGTCAGATGCCGTTTCCTGTTTACTGTAGAACATGGGTTCTGAGGTATTCTTGGGAAATACCATGATCAGGTATCTTGTGGTAACTCTTCAATGTCTTGGTGAGTCATCAAGACTGACTGCTGGTGGGGTCTTCCCGGCCCCTTTCTACTCCAAAAATGGCCTGAAATGTCCCCACTGGAAGAGCATACAGCCATTGAGTAAGTTTTCTTAAGGGATAAACCCAAAAACATGTACACATTTAGATGTGAAACCATTTAGATGTACACATTTAGAGTTCCTCTCTTCAAATGATTTTTGGAATGCTTTGGAGATATTCTTCATTACCTTTTTGTCCTAGACTCTGAATTCTCTATGGGTGAAAACTGCCAGTTGCAAGAATGACTGGGGTGTGCATAATTGTGGGGGTGCGGGAGGTGCTGACTTGAAGAAAACCACGCCAATGAGGAGAGGGCTCCTGGATGTGTTCTGTGATCCTCATGGAAAACTCTGTAAGGGGTCATGAAGGGATTTCTCTCTCCACTACCATAGACAGTGGTGCTTCTTCAGCTTTCTGGCCCTGATTAGCAATAACTAATCAATGCTCAACCACCTCGGTGAGTATTGGGAGAGAAGAAACTGAACTAGACAACAAAATGGCTGTCAACCCCCCCTCCCCATGCCGCTGGCCCTGGAAGAGTTGGAATGGGATTATGTCCCAAGTTTTCCCTGGCTTCCTGCTGCTCCCTGTGAACCAGTGTTTCCTACTTCCTGTATGGTGGCTTTGGGACAAGTCCTACTATCTCATTCAAGTCTATAATCAAGTTCTGGAGGGGAAAAACATGGCTTTAATATTTCTCTCTATTTGCTCTCATGTCAAGCCAGGAGCGCTGAAGCACCAGCACTCCTCAGGAAAACATCCTTTTTGCCTCATAACCGAGAGCACATTTGGTATGCTAGCCTTCTTCTCCTTGTTTATTTTCAGGGTAGTGATAAAAGCATGGAAAAAGCGTCAGGGAAAATCAGTAAATTTCAGTAATATTTCAATACATCTGCAAAGGGCAAACAGTTTAGAGTTTCTCCTGCCCTGTCTGAAGTTGGAAACTCTCACCACAGTGGGAAGCACAGCTATTTTGACTTGGCAAACCAAACCAAACAGTACGCACCTGCAACTGTACGTCTCTGACGTGAATAGCTGTGGCCAGAGGGTCAGTCTGTTCTCAGTTTTTCATCCAGAAACCACATTCTGCAAATGGAGAGAAAACCACCGTTGGATTAAAGGAAATCCTTGCCATGGAGACTAAGCATACAACTTTAATTAACTCATCATTTTCTAATTAGCATCCCCAGAGCCCTGTGCAATGGGCAGCTTATGTTGCAGAATGTGCCATCAAATTTTTCCAAACAGTTTCATGAAATAAAGTTTTGTTTTGGTAAACATTTATATAAGAAAAGTTTGGAAAACACAGAAAAAATTTAAAAAGCTGAAATACCCAAAGCTCATCATTCATATCAAAACATTTAATCTTTGGTGTATTTATTTTCAGTCTTTATATTTTACATTTTGTATTTTATACATGGTGGAGACAGTATCATCTATAGAAGTTATGCCTTTTTATTTAATATTTTATATTAAGATTTTTACCCTTTAGTACAAACTTCATAAAAATTACTGTAAATATCTGCATGGTGCATTGCATTCAGGTGTTATAATTTATTTCATTATTCCATTATTGTTGAAGGCTTCAAAATTTTCCAAAATTATCTCAAAATTTTGCTATCATAAAAATGCTGCCATGAATTCATTGTGTAGACAGCTTCGATTATCTGTATTAAGAATTATTTGTTAGGAAGACTTCTCAGAAGGAAATTCTAAGGTGGGAACTCGTATATTGGCTTCTGATATGAAATGCCAAATTGATTCCTAAGTTTTGCACTCTGCTATCTGGAATGAAGTAGTGCTTTAATTAACAAATAACCCATTGATGCATACCTAATTGGGCAGAGGGAGAGAGAGAGAGAGAAAGAGAGAGAGAGAGAGAGAGAGAATATTGAGCAGGCTCTATGCTCAGCCCAGATGCAGAGCTCAGATGCAGAGCTTGATCCCAGAGCTTGAACCCTGGGATCATGACCTGAGCCAAAATCAAGAGTAGGATGCTCAACCAACTGAGCCACCCAGATGCCCTTATAAATGATCTCTTTTAGTTCTTTGCCTATTTTTATTTCAGGACCTGTTTTCTTATCAATTTATATGAGCTCTTCTTATTTACGTGAAAGACCAACCTCTTGCTTAACATGTTTGCTGGAAATAATTTTTCCACTTTATTGCTTTTGTGTCCATTTTAGTTATGTTTTAAGATACAGAAATATGATTTTTTAATAGTCCTATTATTGATCTTTTCCTTGGCGATTTTTTTTCCCTACGGATCAAATACTTGGAAACTTCTCACCCTCTAGAAATTTTATAAATATTCATCTTTATTTTCTTTTAGATTTTCTATGTTTTGAAAAATTTCATCTCTTTAATCTATCTGAAATTTATTTTAATGGATGGTGGACAATATAAATATCTAACTAGATCTCACACTATCTGTCCTGCAAATATCTAACCAAATTCCACATTACTTATCGAGTTAATACATCTCTTTTTCTCTGGATGCACCATTGTCATTATGGAGCTAGTGCCCTATCAAGGTTTTTTTTTTTTAAAAACCAATTTCTACTTTGTTTTGTTAGTGTGCTTATTGTTTTTAAATGCTATATTTTATACATACATAATTTTGTAATGTACTTCAAACTCTGGTGGGGTAAGTTCTTATCTTTGTCAAAAATCTCTTAACTGGTGCTTGGGTGGCTCAGTCAGTTAAGTGTCTAACTCTTGATTTTGGCTCAGATCATGATCTCATGGGTCATGGGATCAAGTCCCGCATGAGGCTCTGTGCTGAGCATGGAGCCTGCTTGATTTTCTCTCTCTCTGTCTCTCTCTGTTCCTCCTCCCTCTCTCTCAAAATAAATAAATACACATTAAAAAAATGTTCTTAACTGTTATACCTTTTTATATTCCAGATAGAATTTGGAATTATTCTGTTTCCAAAATTCCTGATTTTAATCATTATTTTAATTATTTTTTAAATTATGACTGTATTCAACTGAAGAGTTTCATGTGGACTAATTTCCTCATCAAAAAACACGGTGGATCACAGTACATATTCATTTTTTCATAAACATTACCACCTTGTATTACTTATTGTTATTAAATGAATAGGTGCTTGGCTATTCTTATTTTTTAAAGTGGAATGAAATGGGAAAACTTCATGTCAGTCAATATCTCCCTGGAAGGTTATTTGGGTCAGTTTAAACAATTTATTATGAGGAAAAAATGATACCAAAATAAATTTGTGCAGATATCTTTGTGCTTATTTGCAAGTATTTCTCTGGGATAAGCTCTTAGAATGTTGGTGAAAGGGAATTCGTAATTTTAATTTTGATAGTTTCTGCCAAATTGTCCTTGAATAAGACTGTGCCAATTTATGCTCCTATTAACAGTGAATAAGAAATTCTTTTTTCTCACACTGGATGTTATGGAAATTTAAAATATTTGCCAGTCTGGTGAAAAATACAATCTCAATGTTGTTTTGATTCATATGTCCCTAATTACCAGCGAAGCGGAACATATTTTCTCATGTATGTGACCATTTGCACTTCTTTTTCTTTGAATTGCCTCTTCAACTTCATTTCTTAATTTTAAATTGTGCTTATTTTATTTATCTCTTTATATATTGCATATATTAAGCCTTCATCTGTTATGTATTTTGCAGATATTTTCTCTTAATCCCTTCCTTGTCTCTTAATATTGTTTTACCATCTTTCTTAGTAGAGGAGTTATTCATTTTCATATGGTAAAATCTGTTATAATTTTAATTTTTGCTTTCTGATTTTCCTCCAGGTTTTCCTTTTTCTTTTTCTTTCTTTTTTTTTTTTTTTTAAGAGAGAGACCACGAAGTAGGGGAGGGGCAAAAAGAAAGGGAGAGAGAGAATCCCAAGCAGGCTCTACACTGTAAGCCTGGAACCCAGCGTGGGGCTCAAATCCACGAACTATGAGATCATGACCTGAGCCAAAATCAAGAGTCAGAGGCTTAACCAACTGAGCCACCCAGGTGCTCCCTCCAGTTTTCTATTTCATGATTTTAGGGGTTAAAAATGTTTTCACACTTAAGCCATGTATAACGCGACTTTTATATGTGTTGTGAGGAAAAAGTCTAGGTTTGTTTATTCTTTCCGAGTATCCACTTGAACAATAAGTGAGTAGTGTGTCCCCCACAGGAAGTGTCTCCATTATTGTGTGCCAGAAAGTCATGTGTGCGTGTGTATGTATAACACATACATATTCTTAGACTTTATTTTCTCCAAGATCTTTTTGTTTATTCTTATATTAATGTGACCTTGTGTTAATTATCAAATTAATCCTTAAAATAATTATTTATAATAATCAAAATAATGATCTAAATAAAAATAAGTGTAACTTAATACTGTAAGGTAACATTAACTACCATATATAATATTTTGATAACTTATTGGAAATGTCTCTTTTAACTTATTTTTGAAAAATTTCACACCCAATCTTGTACTTTCCCTCCCAAATTAGATTGTAGAAGTCCTTTCCAACTATTTTTTGGGGGTGACTTTGACTGGGATTGTTTTGTACTTTCATGTTCATATAGGGAAACTTGATCTCTTTATAATACTGTGGCTTCCAGTTAAGGCACAGAGTGAAGCTGTTCCTTCACTCAGGCCATTTTTGTGTTCTTGCAGTAAGGGTTTATATGTCTCTTCATATAGCCCCACATACTTCCCATTAGATTTATTTCTAGGTACTTTAAAGTTCTATTGTGATAATAAATTATATCTTGTTTCTCCCTTGCATGTAAAAATAGTTTATTGCTATGTATAGATGCTTACATATGGACCTTTCATTACATTTAGGGAGGAACTTCAAATAGTTTTACAGTTAATTCTAAACTTTTGATAGACATTTGAATATAATGACGATGATTAGTTTTTCTAGTTTTTCTTCTGAGATGTCCAGGTATGCAACAGCATTATTTTCGATGCATCGTATTAGCCTTTTTGTTTTGTTTTGTTTTTCTATTTCCTTGGAAAAGCCAGGGCCCTTTGGTTTCCAGATTCTGTTATTTTAAGCAGAAACTCACAGCCTCCAAGGGAAGGTTGGAGATGAAGTCAGGACTGGGCAGAGGTGACGAAGCAGTTTCCTCAGATGCCAAATTGAAGGGGATGCTAAAAATTTCAGTAATCAAGATAAGTAATATTTTAATGCAATTTAAAAAATTTAAATCCATGATGAGCGAAATACAAAAAATTTAAATAAGGATAGCCTTAGTATGTAGAAGCAGGCTCTGGAAAAGTCAGGAGCCAGGCCAGTGTAGAGCCTGCAGTGATGGTTTCCATGACAGCCTTACATTGACCACCAGTGGGGTGGGTAAATTTGGAGAAAGAGACTGACATCCTTGACCAAGAGGAGGGGAGGGAACTCCTATCGACTGTCAAAGATTCCACATAATGGGGGAAAGGTGATTCTCCTAAAGGAAACAGGGGTAGTGTTGCCAAAACAATAGTTGTCTACCATGTTACTTAACGTCCCAGGACCCACTGTTCTTACCTGGACCTTATCTTCAGCTAAAACCACAGACATTCACATGTTAGGGCCCCCCTTTCATGAGGTCTTGTCCCAATGCGCCAATCCTCCTTTACTTCCTGCTATACTGTCTACTCAAAGCTGCAACGCTCACACGGATATAGCATAAAAGATATTATGGGGAAACTTTTGGTGGCACTGTCCATTGGCAAGGGAATGGCAACCTGAATTCTGTTTTGAACAAACCCCGTGGGTCTGTACTTGGGAAAGCACCTCATGGAAAGGCCATAATCTCTTCCTTCCTGAATGGGTTGCTCTGCTTCAGGAGGAAAAGTATGTTTTGACCATTCATTGTTTCTCAGGTCCGTAGGCCTTATCAGGCTAGTGAGAATTCTTCTCAAAAGAATTGACTACTTAACCTTAATGTTTAGTCATGTGATTATCTTCGTATATATTATAATGGACATTTAAATAAATTACATTTACTATAATTATCCATAAGGTAGGTCCTACACTTACTATCTTTCTATTTGTTTTCTGTGTTTTATGTCTTTTCTGCTCACCTATTCCTGTATTACTGCCTTCTTTTGGTTAAAAGGATATTTTCAATAAGCTAATTACCTTACTGTTTCTTTTGCTATATATTTTTTCTTATTTTCTTAACGGTTGTCCCAGAGATTACAATTAGCATTGTAACTTAATATAGGTTGGATTAATACTTTTTTTCAATAGTATGTATTGAAACTGAATCAGTTCAGGTTTCAGTTCAGGACTCCCCTCTGATTCCCTTTAAGGACCCCCTAGTTTCTGATGAATTGCTCTCCTCATGCTTCTTTTAAGGCATTGTCTTTGTCTTTTAACAGTTTGTGAGTTGTCCAGGTGTGACCCTTTGGATTTATCTTCCTCTACATTTGTTGTGCTTCTGGAATGTGTAGATTAATGTGTTTCCTCCAACCAGGAATTTGGGACTATTATTTCTTCAAATATAATTTTTGTCCCATGTTTTTCCTCTTCATGTCCTTTTAAGATTCCCTTGAGGGGCGCCTGGGTGGCTTAGTCGGTTAAGCGTCCGACTTTCGCTTAGGTCATGATCTCATGGTTTGTGGGTTTGAGCCCCGCGTCGGGCTCTGTGCTGACTGCCAGCTCAGAGCCTGGAGCCTGTTTCAGTCTGTGACTCCCTCTCTCTCTGACCCTCCCCTGCTCACGCTGTCTCTCTCTCTCTCTCCTAGAAATAAATAAAACATTTAAAAAAAAAAAAAAGATTCCCTCGATGTGTATGTTGGTATGCTAGATGATGGCCTAGTGGCCTCTGAAATTCTGGTTATTGTTCTTCCTTCTTTCTTCTTTCTGTTCCTTAGACTAAAGAATCTCCATTGACTTATCTTCAGGTTTGCTGCTTATTGTCATCTGCCAGCTCCCTTTTGCAGGTGAGCCGCCTCAGTGAAGCTTTTGTTTCAGTCATTGTGCTTGTTGACTCTGTGATTTCATTTTGGTTCTTTTTTTTATAGTTTCTCATTGTTAATAATCTCCACTTGGTGAGACGTCAGTTTCATACTCCTTTTCTTTAGACATGATTTCCTTTAGTTCTTTGAACATATTTATAATACCTGATTTAAACTCTTGTCTAATAAGTTCCCCAGGGGACTTACCCACAAGCTTCTATTGACCATATTTTTTCCTGTGTAAGGACCATACTTTCTTATTTTTGTGTGTGGCTTATGGGGTGGTGGTTGTTGTTGTTTTTGGAAAATGGACACTTTGATTGATTTAAAGCAGGTATTCTTTTTTTTTTTTTTTTAAATTTCTGAGAGAGAAAGACAGCGTGAGCAGGGGAAGGTCAGAGAGAGAGGGAGGCACAGAATCTGAAACAGGCTCCAGGCTCTGAGCTAGCTGTCAGCACAGAGCCCGACGTGGGGCTTGAACCCACGAACTGTGAGATCATGACCTGAGCTGAAGTCAGACGCTTAACCAGCTGAGCCACCCAGGTGCCCCTAAAGCAGGTATTCTTAAAATCTCCCCCATCTCTATCTCTCCCTGACCCCCACTGAGGTGTGTTGTTGCTGCAACTGCTCTTTAGTTTTTAGTAACTGCCCTGGGATAATTCTGTAAAGTGTGTATTCTTTTTCTATGTAGGGCCACTGAATTCTCTGCTTGGTTAGCTTAGTGGTCAGCTAAAGATTAGACAGAATTCTTTTAAACTTTATTTGTTTATTGAGAGAGAACCAGTGAGAGGTGGGGAGAGACAGAGGATCCAAAGCGTGCTCTGTGCTAACTGCAGAGATCCCAACGTGGGGCTTAAACCTACAAACTGTGAGATCATTACCTGAGTGGAAGTCAGATGCTGAACCAACTGAGCCACCCTGGTGCCCCAAGACAGAAATTTGTTTACGTGTCTTCAACGAAGAATTCTCCCAGCCTTTGCCAATGGATTCTTTGTGTGTTGGGGCACACCTTTCGTGTCTGGAAGTTCGCGACTCTGCCTTAGCCTTCACTTCCTGTGTGTGCAGAGCCTCACAGTTAACCCAACATGAGAGATTAGAGTCGTCTCAAGTCATCCTTGGGCACTCACAGAGCCCTGCACCTGTGTGGGGCTTTCTAAATTCTCAGGGATATATTGGAACTTTTCAGGGTTCTGAAACAACATCTCATTCCTCATATTTCCCTCTTGCATTTTTTTGGTCAGCCTCTTATCTTCCCCAGCTGTTATGCTGCCTGAGGCAGCTGCTTGTTTTTGACAAATACCCTAGGGATAGTGTTGTTCTCACTACGGGAGATCAGAATTAGGTCAAACGAAGACAAGCCTTCAGAACGGGGTTCTTCTAGGGAGCTGCCAGACAGGCCAAGTATGACAAATGTGGGGAATGAGCTTTCTGGGAAGCCCCAGACCTGTTCTGCCCACCTTCAGTGACTGCTCAGCTACTGGCTGTGACAGATATCACAGCTGGTCATTCTCAAGTCTGCCTTGGATCTGAGTGGAACAGGATGAAAGTAGGGCAAGTTAACATATCACAAAATGCAGTTGGTGCTAAGTAAACTCCCTCACAAAATGTTCCTGTTCTAATTCCTGAATCCTGTGACTATTTTACTTTGTATGGTGAAAGGGACTTTGCAGGCATGATTAAGATTATGGACCTTGAGATGGGGAAATTATCCTGGGTTATCTAGTTGGACCCAATCTAATTACATAAGTTCTTAAAAGCAAAGATTTTTTGCTACCTGTCATCAGAGGGAGAGATGGCTATGAAAGAATGGTCAGAAAGATGCAGTATGGCTGGTTTTGAAGAGAGAATGGGGGCCATGCGCCAAGGAATGTGGGCTGGAAAAAGCAAAGAAATGGATACTCCTTTGCAGCCTCCAGAAAGGAATGTAGCCCCATTGACACGTAGATTTTAGCCCACTGAAAACTGTGTCAGACTTCTAACCTATGAAAGTGTAAAATGAGAAATTGTTGTTGTTTTAAGCCTCTAAATTTATGGTAATTTGTTACATCGGCACAGAAAAGCTAATGCACTGTTATTACTGAGATTCAGCCATTAAAAAAAAAATTAACACTCCTCATGTTGTAAGCATTTGGTTAATATCCAGTTTTCTGTAAAAGTTGATTTTGACCGGTTTTTCCAGTGTTTTCCTTGCCTTTACAAAGAAGTGGATTTTTAGACGTCTTTACTCTGCCATTCTGGAAGAGCCTTCCCCCACTTCCTTTTGGCATCTGGTATTGCAAATGAAAATCAGATTTTTTTTTTGTTGTGCTGTGGATATCTGGTTTTTTTTTTTTTCCTTTGGGGAAGCTTTTTAGACTTTCTCTTGATGGTTCTGAATTCACTACATTATGACTAGGTTTGGAAGTTTTGTTGCTTTTAATTCATTCTGCTAAACATTTGGTAAAGATTTTCAATCTAAGAGCCCATATCTTTCTTATGTTCTGAGAAGTTATCTATTTTTATTTGCTTAATAATGTTCCTTTCATTCTTGTTATTCTCTCTTTCTGGATTTCCTACTAGATAAATGTTAAACTTCTATATATGTAGAAGATATACTATGCATGTCTCTCAATTATTCTTTCTGTCCTTTATTTTTTTCCCTCTTGCACCATGTTTAGTGAAATATTCATGTCAGTTTTCTAACTCTCTGATTCTTCAGCAGTATAACTTGTTCTATTTTGTCTACGAGTTGAATTTAAATGTCAACAATCACGTTTTTAATTCCCATGATACCTAGGTGATTCATTCTTATAGATGCAATACTTTTTTGTCGTTCTGAAGAGAATATAAAAGTCTGGCACTGATCATTTTATTTACTTATTTTGTTTTCTCCCTGTAAGTTCTTCTATGCATTGGGTTTAACGCGTCTTTCTTTGCGTTACTTTTCTCAAATGTTTGCTGAGTCTCAGATGTGTGTTCCTGTCTGTAATCTGAGTTCCCAAAAACTGCTCTTTTATGCAGCCTATGTGGGAATGGCTAGGACTGTGTCTCCTACTGCTTGTGTAAAGTGACATCAGAATAGTGAGGAAACCTGAGATAAGGGAGGATGGAGGTAGCCGATCTTCCTGGGTTTTTGCCAGTCACATGGGGCACTGCCCTCATTCTTTAACATAAGCTGCCACACTCACTGATCTTGCCTTAAGATCAGATTTCCCTTCCACTGCTATGTGCAAATGGCGCTAAGGGGTAAGAAGGTGGACGACAGGTGTATTTCACTCATGCTTCTTAACATGGTATTATCTGATACATAATGGTTTATAACTCTTATACCTGCTATATAAATTATAATTGCGACCAGTATAAAGTTACTCTGTTATTCCTATTTAGCGACTGTCCTACTTCATCAAATACTGACATTTCTCCCTGACTTCCTTTTTCTTAACCTTTGCTTGGAATATCTCAACCTTCCTTTAATTTTCAAAGTTTCCAAGGTACTTTCCTTTGCATGTGTCTTTGATGGAGAGAATATCATAGGATTTTTAAATATCACAGTATGAATGTTATGTCTTTAATAAGGAAATTCAAACCATTCTTAAATATTGACCTCATTTGTATGTTTGCCTCCACAAGAAAATCTGTGTGTTTGGGAGACATTCAACAAATATATGTTAACTGGATCAACAATTTGTGATTCTGACATTCAGGTTTCACTGCTTTCTGTCTTTCAAGATAAATATTTTAAAAATTTGTTCACATCTTCTGTAGACTTCTTTTTATAATTTTACTGGTAGTTAAGTGTAGTTTTATTTAAAAATCTATTTATGTGTATTTTCCCAAGCTTTGTTAGGCATTTGTTTATGCCACAATCACAATTCTGAACTATTTGAATGATTTTCAACTCTATAGCAGACTATGAACAATAACTAGGAGTCTGCATATGTGAAAGGTACAGAGTAAACAAAAGAATCTGCTGGATATAGCAGCAGAAGGCCAGGACCAGACATCTTTAAGGGCCTCTGTTTTAACAATAGAACCAAAGTTTATAAAACTAACTCATACATAAGGAATAATCCATATACTATGTTAACAATCAAGGAATTACATATACTTCACAAAGATCACTTCCAAGGTAAATTAAAGTTCAAAGAAATCTTTGAGACATTCACTATGTAAGATTCAATGAGCTAAGCCATTTATTATGTAGAGATGCCTCCAATGTCCTAATTGTACTGCATAAGCTACCTATTCGGGTATTTTTATTAGTTCCATGGATACGGAATCTTACTTTAAACTGACTTGACTTTGGATCTGTTATTTATCTTTAGACTCCATCTTTTGCATGTATAAAAAGATGGAGGATGTTAATACCTAATAGGGCACTAATATAGATTATGTTGAAAATTGAATGAAATAATCCATGTAGAGGCATTTGGCACAAAGCCTGGCATCCGTTACCCCCACCACTTACTAGGTATGTGACCTTTGGAAAGTTCCTTAACCTCTCAATGCCTAGATTTATCATCCCTAATATGGGGATTATAATAGTTTTTACCACACAGATTTAACATAAAGAGCTTAAGCAGAGCCTGGTACATCTTAAGTTCTCAGTCATTGTAAGCGATCATTAGTATTTGAGCACAGTAAAGACTACAACAGACGTGCTCTGGCAGCAAGTATGAGAGAGAAAAGTATTTTTTCTGCACACTGATCAAGGAAGCCATAGCTGTGATATGGTCCAAAGGGGAGAGAAGGTCAGGGTCCAAGTCCAGGTCTACTGCTTGGCTATGGAACTTTGGCTATTCTCAGTATCTCTTTTTGTGTCACAGGGGAAAAAAATACATAATACAGAGTTGATATGAGAATTGTAAGAGTTGTCATGTATAACAATGTTCTGTAATGTAATATCAAAACTGCTATGTGCAGTTTGATCTATAGCTATTTTGATCTATTAACTTACCTAGCCCCATCAACGTTCAGAAAAGGATTATGTATCCTTGCCAATGTAACCTCCTTCTTCCTTACTTCCCCATTCCTTGGATGCATGTGTCATTAGTAAATCTGGGTACAATTACCATAAGGAGTAGAAATGAGATAATTTTTTGTGAATTATAAACAAATTTCTAACTCTCCATTTTGGCAGAACAACTCTGGCCCAGCCACTCTAGCTGTCAAGGTGATTTATGATGTTCTTCACCAAGCTGACAGCCAGTGGAGGAGAAACTCCATGCAAGAAAAATTCCTTATATTTATTCTACCTAGTTTAATACCTGATGAACCATGTTATAAGAACAATTCTTAAAATAACCTTGAGGAGAGCATCTCTACATTTCCCAGCACATACAATGCATCATAGAAATTCTCACAGAGAATGTAAGGTAGACGGTAGTCTTGCTGTGAACTGACTGGTTTACAAAACAGACTTTGATTAGAGGCTTAGCAATAAAAACAGCAGGCTTTAAACTCTAACTGGCGCACTTCTACTTGGTTTCAATCATTTCATCTTAACAATAAGCCTTCATCATGGGCAATACTATTATCATGTAAATATCATCATAAATAAGAAGGGAGGACCAATCCATGGATGACAAAGCATGATTACTTCCAAAGCCTCTTAATTTGGCGAGAGAAGAGGGGGGCAGAGTCCATTCTAAGTAGGCTCATCTCTGCTTCATGTCTTTTCGTAAACCTTGTCTGACCATTTCAGGCCACTTAATTTTCTACTTCATCTATGCAATTCATGGGGGCACCCATTATATTGACTTACTTTGTAGTGCTTTCCAAGAATATGAGATTTGTGTACCTTTTCTTCTCAACCTTGTAGTGTCGTCAATCTCCCCCATTTCCTTTGACCTCCTCCTCCTAGCTTCTAAACGTGAAATTCTCTCCATATAACACACCAACCAACCAAAATCATTCCCTTACCCTTTTATCTCCTTATCTGGCTGAGTCTCCCATGTTCTAAAAGAGCAGGTGACACTTAATTGGTGTTACTTGTCACTCTATTCTCTTGGCTCTGGGCACACTACTCTCTCTTGCTTCTATTCATTGCTCTTTCCTGCTTTTGTTGAAACTCCCTGACCATATCTTTTCAACCTCCTTCACTGGCTCCTCTCTCCCTGTCGTCTCCTTACATATTGATATTCCCCAGTGCTTGTCTATTTTAAAAGTCCTAGGGATTGTTCCATTACTCCACTATCTTAAGTATGCCAACACATCTCAAATGCATATTTCTAGGATGATAGCTTTCTGAAATCGAGAACCATGTTTCTGATCGCTTATCATATACCTCACATGCATCAACAACAGAGCTTATTTTCTCCTCAAGACATTCTCCTTTATTCACCCTCTCCATTAGGGAAACTCTGGGAATTATACTTGTTTCCTTCCTCTCCTTTACTTCAATGGCCTTGTTGACCCTACTTCTAGAGATCTCTTAAACAAATCCAATTATTTCCATTCCATTTCCCATGACCACATTATTGTTCTTACTACTTTTCCCCTGATATCCAGAACCCTTTTCATTACATCTCTTATCGTCATTTTCACCCACCTCTGATGTTATCCTCACTCATACCACATGTCATCTGGGTTGACTTTAAAAACAATGTCATGCCACATGAAAGGGAAAATGCTTCATCATGTGATTCCCCTCTTAAAACTCACTGAGTCGTATTGCATTGATTTCACAGCAAAGTTTCCATTGTTTGGGCAAAGTCAAGGCACCTTTCAATCTGACTCTCATTTACCTTCCCCACCGTAATTTGCATTATTTCCCCCGTGCTACCGTTGGCCTCGGTTCATGCCCTTTCTTGCCCACGTGCTTTTTGTACACGTACATGCAGTGTCCTCTTCCTGGAGTGTCCTCCTGTCATTGTTCAGCCTGGCAATCTCCAGATTCTCCTTCAAAACTGCATCAGAGCACTATTTCTTCTGGGGAAACAGCCCTAACCTCCAGTAGTATAAGACCCTGGGTCCTCTGAACCACTTAAACATATTGTTATTAGAACCCTAATGACAGTGAACCATGTCCATCTTCCTTGTTCATCTGGGATCCTCCTGAGGCTAGAATTGTCTCCTCCATCTTTACATTCTCACTGACTATCACAGATTCTGGCATACAGAAGACACTCGATAAGTGCTTGTGGAATAAACAAAAGACTCAATAAATGAAGCCCCTTCCTTTATGCTTGTTCTCTAGCAGAAGTGTCATGGTACATGAAGCAATCATTCTGGTTTTTTGGTACCTATAAAGCCCATGATACTAATAAGTAGAACTGGCTGTTTGGTTCGTGTTATTATAATCCCTTTGACACTTCTGCTAGAGAGCAGTTGCTCCAGGGCAAGTATGAGGGTTCAATATTTTTAGCTTCTAATGACCTCAGATCTGTTCCATATGCTTCCCAGTTCCACTCATGTGTACGTGTTAACCATGGAGACTGGCCGCCTATGCATACTTTCAAGGAATTACCTCAAGGAAACATCTGAGCTGTAATCATCAGTAGGAAGTGGGAGCATTTAACATGTTGCTTCTGGGAAAGATGTAGGCTTCCTCATTACTGGGCACTTCTCTTTGAGCAATGTTTCCCATTTCCCATAGTTGAGCCTTAGAAAACAAACATCTTTAGTTCTTTTGGGGCTATAGATCATCATTAGGTCATCATGAGATAAACAACAGGTTATTAAGCAGAAAGGCAGATGCATTGTGTTAATAACCCAACCAATTTTACTACCCATCTGCATTCCTGACTCATATAGATGACCTAAGAGTGCCCATGGCTTTCTTTAACACTCACATCCCTACTTTGATGAGTGAAAAGTCACCCACTAACTTCATACTCTGGAGACTTATTCAAAGAATGATGTCTTCGTGGATAATGAAGGACTTGATTTATTCCATTACCTATTACTGGCTAGTGTTTGCAAAGACGTTTGGATAAAATTGGTCATTTCATCTAGTTACACAGTGTCCTATGGTTTCACATGTGGTAGTCTTGTTCTTGGAAATATATATTAAGTTCCTTGATTAAAGCAGCCACATATCCAGATACATCTATATACTCCACATGGCTCATATAGAGTGGCTTCTTGATATATAAAATTTACAGAATATTAGAATGATAGGACTGGAGGAGATTTCATTTTCTTTATGTTTTCCTGAAAGTTTAACATAAATATTTTGTGAAGTGCCTAAATCAATGTCTAAAATAAAGGTAGCCGTTTTCATCAAAGGCTGATTATAATTACAAAAGTTTTTCCTAAAACTGTTTAAGTATTGCTCTGACTTAATGTATGTTTCACTTTTTAATTCAGTGGTTGCCTGTATAATTCTCTGCATGGTAAAATGATGTAAAGAGAACTAAATCTGAGATGGGGGGTAAATTATATCCAGTGCAGTCTAATTGTAGTTGATCTTTATCTGATTTGGCTTCTCTGGGGGCTAGTTGGAAATAGCAGTACCAGAGGCATTCACTAGTGTCCCACAGATGTTAAGAATAGAGGCTTTCTGTAGACTTTAAAGGAAAGATGATGTCTATACAGTACAATGACATCCAATTAGAAGATGAACATTTGGCCCATGAGTTGATGATGTTAATGCCATGCATCATGCTTGACTGATTAAACACCTTCCCTCTGCCCCGGATTAACCAATTTATTGTCCTATGAGGCAATGTTGTAAAAGCTGCTCTCTGTGTAAAACTGTGGACCCACTACCCTCAATGATGTATGATATAGAAAGCACTGTTTATTTGAAGAGGATCTTTAAAGAAATAGCTTTTTTGAAATGTAACTCACATGCCATAAAATTCACCCTTTTAAAGTATGTCATTCACTGGTTTTTAGTATATTTAATACGTTGTGCAACTATCATCACTGTCTGATTTCCAAATGTGTTCAGCACCGCGTGCGCATTAGCGGTTTCTCCCCCCAAATCCTCTCTCATCAGTTCCTGGAAACCATTAATGTACTTTCTGTTTCTATGGATTTGTCTATTCTGAGTATTCCAAATACATGGAATCAAATCATTCAATATGTGACAGCTTCCTTCATTTAGCGTGATGCATCCAGGGTCCATCCATCTTGCAGCAGGTATCAGTTTTTCCTTCCTTTTTATTGTTAAGTAACATCACATTATAGAGATGTATAGCATTTTGTTTATCCACGCACAATTGGTCAACATTTGGGTTGTTTCCAATTTTTGGCTATTATGAATAATGTTACCGTGAGTATTCATGTACAGGTTTTTGTGTGGACATATGTTTTCAGTTCTCTTGGGTATATACTTAGGAGTGGAATTGCTGGGGCATATGGTAATTCTATGTTTAACATTTGAAGAAACTGCCAGGTTATTTTCCAAAGTGGCTGCTCCATTTCACATTCCCACCAGCAGTGTATGAGGGCATGGATTTCTCTACATCCTCACCAACACTTATTATCTGTCTTTCAAATGACAGAAATTCTAGGAGGGTTGACGTGATATCTCATTGTCATTTTGATGTGCATTTTCCTAATCGGGTTACTAATGATCTCGAGCATCTTCTCATATGCTTATTGGCTATTTGTGTATCTCCTCTGGAGAAATATCTATCTAAACCCTTGGCCTGTTTTTTTAAATTAGGTTTTCTTTCTCCTGATGAGTGTTTATATATTCTGGACACAAGTCCCTTATAAGTCACATGATTTGCAAATACTTCCCCCTATTCTGTGTGCTGTCTTTTCACTTCCTTGACTTGTGTCTTGTGAAGCAAAAAAAAAAAAAATGTAATTTTGACAGTTCAATTTATCTATTATTTTTTCTTGTTGTTTATGCTTTGGCTGTCTTACCTAAGAAACCATTACTCGCTCCAAGGTCAGAAAGGATTGCTTCTATATTCTTTTCTGAGAGTTTTATAGTTTTCACTCTTTAGGTAAAAGACTCATTTTTAAATTTGTTTTTGCGTATAGTGTGAGGAAGGTCAAGAGGATCTTGTTAAGCACTCTCTTCTGTTGTATATCAGTTTAAAACATGAACAAAGAAATCTGTCAGTTTCCTGGAAACCCACGTCATGAAAACAACTTCTGTGGCAAACCTGACTTTATTGATTATTTATTGAGTAGAATTCTGTTCATGATGATGTAGGGCTAAAATTGTGCTAAAGGAAGCATAGAGAAATTTTGGCAGGACTATGAACCAATGTTAAGAACTTTTATAAAATTTCAAATGTGATTTTAAGTGTTCAAAGCTAGATTGAGAACTTGGAGAAATTACCCTGGATGTGTCTTCAAATATTTTTAACTTGGTTCAAGCCAATTATTTAATCTTGATTGTATTTTCTGAAGATTTATTCCATATGGGTTTGATTAATTCACACAGAATTCTTCGAAACTCTGTCTAAAGCACATTGTTGCTATCAAAGAAACTCAGTGACAAACCCTCTGAAAAACAGCAAAATCATGTTAGCAACACCAGGTTCTAAGCTGAAATCCTTTCACTTCTGTGAAAGCTTTGCACGTATCTGTTTACAGAAACCTATTTTCGCATTTTGAGGAGAAAATTCTTTTTCTGAGACTCATTCTTGAAGGTACCTTTGTTACAACATACTTGGGCTTAGGATTAACATCTTTGTTTTGCAAGTTGAAGTTTTTTTTTGCACTTACCACTAAGAACTTGTAAGCTGTTCTATAGTTGTCCTGAGGTCCTGCAAAGAAGAAACCAGTAAGAACAAGAGCGTCGGAATCATCACACATGACACATACTGCGTGCCGCCATTGTTCTTCCATTCAAGAAGCATGATAAATTGAAATGGTATTTGTATATTACATACCTGCTACATCATAGGTTTCCCAAAAATGTTGATTCCTCTTTTCTTTAAACACTTTTAAGGCATGAAAAGAATGAATATCTTGAAATATTTTCACTTGGAAAATATTTTCACTTGGGAAGAAAACCCATGAATAAAGGAGAATATGCAAACGCTCTTTCACTGAGCACATTACCTAATAGTTATGTAAGGGGCAAACATCCTCTCAGCATTAATAAGCAAATGAACCAATAAGAACACAGGTAAGGACTTTTTTCCTAACCAGAATAGAGGGCTAGAGTTTATAGGGCAAGAGATTAGACAATTTGTATTCCAGGCAATATTCTTGTCACCACCAATTCTAATGAGCATTTCCTAATTTATGTCTTTAATGTATTTATTATGAATATATTACATAAGTGGTAGCCTGCCTCAGGACTGGAAATTCAGGAGACTTGGTTTTCAGACTCAGCCTTTTCACTAATTATTTGGTCATTTGGTTATTATCTTATTATTTTAAAAATGTTTGGGAGAGTGGAGACTTGCTAATAAAATATAGTTCAGTGTTATAAATCATGCCATGTCTTCTATCTTAATATATAAGAGAACATTGAAAATTGGAATTGGCCCAACAATGACTTATGGGACAATTATGCAAAAAAAAAAGCCATGTTATTTTCACTATAAAAATAGTTTACTTCAAAAACACATCATCTGCTGCTCACAATCATTGCTGTAGGTAACAAGGCAAAGCAATTTGGCTTGTTAGATGACAACTATAACAAATATTTTCTGAGCTGATAAATGGAAGCAAAGAACAAATAGGGTGGGATTTAAGTGAGTTAATAAATGTTTTCTAATTCTTAAATTGATTTATTTGAAAAATGATAAGGGACCCAAACCTTTGCATAATCTGAGAGATTTTTTTTCAATTATGTGTTTATTATTTTTTTGTTTCACGTTTTTATTTAAATTCTAGTTAGTTAATGTATAGTGTAATAATGGTTTCAGGAGTAGAATTTAGTGATTCATCACTTATATATAACACTGGGTTCTCATCCCTACAAATGTCCTCCTTAATCCCAATCACCCATTGAGCCTAACCCCACCCACCTCCCCTCCAGCAGCCCTCAGGTTATTCTCTATAGTTAATAGTCTCTTATGGTTTGCCTCCTTCTCTCTTTTTTTTCTTCCTTTCCCTATGTTCGTCTGTTTTATTTCTTAAGTTCTACAAATGAATGAAATTATATGGTATTTGTCTTTCTCTGAATGACTTGTTTCACTTAGCATAATACACTCTAGCTCCATCCACATTATTGCAAATGGCAATTCTTTTTGATGGCTAAGTAATATTCCATTCTATGTATATGTGTGTGTGTGTGTGTGTGTGTGTGTGAGAGAGAGAGAGAGAGAGAGAGAGAGAAGAGAGAGAGAGAGAGAGAGAGATCACATATTGTTGATAATGCTTCCATAAACAATGGGGTGCATGTGCCCCTTCAAGTCAATATTTTTGTATCCTTAGGGTAAATGCTTAGTAGTATAATTGCTGGGTTGTAAGGTAATTCTATTTTAAAGTTTTTGAGTGGCTGCACCAGTTTGCATTCTCACCAACAGTGTAAGAGGGCTCCCCTTTCCCCAGATCCTTACCAACATCTGTTGTTTCCTGTGTTGTTAATTTTAGCCATTCTGACCGATGTGAGGTGGTATCTCATCAAAGTTTTGATTTGTATTTCCCTGATGATGTGTTTCAAAGGCAGCCATTAAATACTTACTGTGTGAGGAGCACACAAGAATGAGTAGATACCATCATTAATGCGAAAGACACAATTTTTTTGAGCCCAAAATATACAGGAAGAGTTTAAACACAAGTTTCCAAAAAATGCTAATGAACATATTTCCTAACATGAAATTGGGAGAAAAATAACTGATCCTAAATATTATCTACCTGCTGCAGATGTCTTTTGAGGTCATACTTCCTTTCATGCCCCAAATCAAATCACTAAACTTTCAACATACTTCACTGAAGGATGTCTAAGATCACTGATCCATGTGTTTCTAAGGATCCTCAGGAAATCCTTTTTGTGTTCTGGTTTTTACTATTTGGGTTTTTTAAATTAATACATTTATTAACTAATTAGTTCATTGTGGCCTGGTGCATTTTCCTTTAACACAACCCATTGGAATGAAACAATATATTACATCAATATATATAGCCCAAGATCTAGGCTATTCAGGATTCTGAAACACCACACATGCACTTGAGCAGGACAGTAACGGTTGTGTCCAGGAATCCTGGCATGGACGATGCCTCCACCATAACACGAAATGGTGAAGGTCTGCTTTCATGTCCAGCCTCCAGCCTTTCACTATCTACTGAAAACTGAATGTTTAGAAAAGAGTAATTACAAGTCTTCCAAGAATAAAAACTAATTTTTAGAAAAGAAACTTTTCACAAAGGACTATGATATCTTGAGATGTGATTCTGCCCACAAAACAAACCAAAACTACCTTTTACTAAGATAATTCAGAATAACACTGTAAACGCATTCCACTCACCTCCTCCAACCCAAGGAGCCAAATTTCAGAGCTATAGAAGAAGGACAAAACCTTTCAAATTTATGTCTGCCTTTCTGGAGTCTGGAAAGGATCACTTGATGACTTCCATTGCTTTGGATCCTTATTAGCCAGGGAAAATGAACTTAGGGGAAATAGATGGGAGAAGAAGTATGACCTGAAAGAGGCTGCCCCTGAAACATTCTCATTAGGCTTCCTTGCCTCACTACACCAGTCCATCATAATCATAATCATCAACATCATGATCATGATCATCTTTATCATTACCATGTTCAGTAGCAGCAGCAGCAGCTCTCAATGATCATGTATGGGGTTCCTGATGTGTACTGGGCCCTGCAAAAGGCTAGTGAGGCAGTGGACAATCACGTGCTTGCAAACGGCCAGCAAAGAGAATGTTTCCATCCCTTTAGTCTTCGGCTAAGAATTAGACACATTGTTGCCTGTGCCATTGGAGAAACAACCACATGATCTACCTTACCATGCCCCTTAGCTACTGCAGGTCATACCATCTCAGAGCTAGAAAACACCTTGGACATGACTGGATCTGCTTTACAAAGCGTCCAGAGAAATTTTGACTTACCTGAAGGTAGAAAACTTACTCATGAGAGAGCAGGGACTGGACTCTGGGTCTCCTGAGTTCAATTTCAACAGACTTCTTAGTATACCAGTCTGTTTTACTTCTTGAATAATATTCCAGGGTGCTAAGAAGCATCTTAGAATATACCCAATACTAAAATATTACTAGTAATTCTGGTAGAAGTAGTAAATAGAAAATATTTCTGAAATGTTTATCTTTGATCTAATTTTCTGAGATTCCTATTTTCTTTCATGATTTACATTTTGGAGTCTCAAATTTTATTATTAACTTCTTGTGTATTTGACTTTTAAGTGGTATTTAATCTCAGGATTGAATACAGTAATGATGTTGGGCTCTGAAAAGGTAGCTTGGTGCCTCTAATAGCTTCATGGCAGAGCCCCTATGAACGCAAAGTCTTCAAATGTAATTCATAATATAATATGGTAGTCTGTGCACCTTCTTCATGATTTTCTTCCCATCACAGAACATTGAGCTTGAACATATTTTTTGCAGACACTCCCAATTTTGGTATGGGTTTATAGGAATAAACAGATTAGTTCTAAATTTTAGATTGAGTTCTAAATCTTTTTACAACTAACAGACCAATTCTAAATCTTTATAAGCACACCTGACCTTTAATTCAATAGAAAAAATATATATATAGGTTTTGAAATCCAAAGATTTGAACTGATTTCCACATTACTCAACTCTCTGAATTGTAGTATCCCAAACACTAAATGGTGACGATTATATAGTTTTTTAGATTATATCTGGACTGAGTACATGTAAAGTGCCTGAAATGTATAGGTTCTCAGTAGATGGTAGCACTTCTGATATATTATTTCACTCAATCCCTACAATTGCACTGCAAGGAAACTTAAGAGTGAGAATTTGGGTCATTTGCTTAGCGCCTCCCACAAGGCCAGGTCATAAAAGAGCTGGGACTGACCTTGAGTTTGGCCTCTCAAACTTCAGGTAAATGTACTACTCTTTGAAACACCATAATTGGCTAGGAGGACAGGGGTAGGAAGAAGAGAAGGTAGTGAAAGTCTATAGACCTTCAGCTTTGCAAAGATTCATCACCTTTTACCTCCCATTCCTTGGTAATTCCAAGATAGAGTACCTTGGAGGTTTTGGGGTTCATCCAGTGTGTATCAGCTTTTCTATATGATTCCATATTTCTGAGCAGACTGTAAGTAACTCATTCCAAGCTCAAACTACACACTCTGAAATCAGTACCGAGAAGAATTTAGTTGGTTATTAGGAGACAAACTAACATCCTGCTAACATCCCATATCCTCTACCTTCCTGCCTGCTTTCTGGCTGTCAGAATGTTCTCTTTTTGCACAAGGCATCCAAGAGCTGACAGGTAGGCATGATAATCAATAGAAGGGACAGCAGATGATTATCAGGGGTGCAGAAAGCAAAGGTTATCATTATGTGTTTTAGCTTCCATTTAAATTTCATGGGACCTGTACAAAAGATGGTAAGTATGAAGAAATTTTCTAGAAAATACAGAACTAATTAATCTATTACCATATTCTAGGCTGGTACATTTGAACAAGGCACCTACTCCTTTTTGTAAAAACCATGTATCCAATTCTAGCAAGCTGTATTCCTCCTTGCAATGTGAAAAAATTTTTTTCTACTATGCTGAAAATTAAATTGACCATGTGTACAAAAAAAGACAATAAAGGCCTATGGCACTAAAAACTCATTAAGATTATTTTTTTTTAGTGGCAGTGCACCAAATATTATAAAATAATATTAAATCCAAATATTCTTAAATAATCAAAAACTAAATGAAATGGAATAGACTCTTTCAGTGCCAGAGTCATGTGTCTTCCAGAAATCCTCTGTTAAAGTTATATTCATAACCAGATTTGCTGGCATAAAGTGATCTAGGATATAGAGGATAATTAGTAGAATATTAGGTCATAAGGAATACAAAGTGATGTTGGCTTTCACAAAAGATTTAGGACATTCAGAATATTGTCTTAAACAGTTAAATAGCACTAGAGAGTCTTCAAAAAAAAAAACATTTTTCTTCTTTGGTGTCTCTAACTCAAGTGGTAAAAGTCCTAATGAGCCTCAGCCACAGTTATTTGGCTAGTTAAAATGCTTAGCTTGGTGAATGATTTGGGAGTGGTAATATGATTAGAAGCCAACATTTTTTTTTCCTATTAACATTCAAAGTTTACCATTAAGGTCATCGATCTGATTTATTAAATTCCCTGAGAGTAAAACCCAAGGCAAATCTACCTGACATGCAGTATTGGCCTTATTCTTAGGAAGTCAATTTTTGCCACTTATGAAATTATTTTAAGTTGTTATTCTTGCTAAAACAGAAATACCCCTCAGCCCTGTGAGTTTAAAAGTTTAGGAGTTTCTAGCTAACATAGTTTGATCAGTTTGATTTGGGGAGATTTAAGAGGTCTAAATGTGGATTACAGAGAAGAAAGTTCTCTTTGGAGACTAAAGTGGACGTCTTCTGTTCTGCCCATCCAGGATCCACCATTTACCTCTTGGTCACAGACCTCCAGCCTCCCTTTTGGGGGTTTTCCCTCTTCCATTGCCTGTGGTCCTGATGAAAGTATCGAGTAGGATGTCTCACCCTCCTTAGGCCAAGGTTTGGTATAAGACATTAGTCAGGATATTAAGTTGTCGTTGGAATTCATATATTGAGGACAATGATGGCAATGATGATGATAATTGTGATGATAATAATAATAATAAATGGAATGGATTCATCCCAGTGCTGGCATGCTAAAAAGACCTGAGTTCCTGCCACTTAGGTTCCTAGTGCTATTCATATCTTTCCAAGGCTTATTTTCTCTATGTACTTTTTAGTTTTAGTTGCTACCCTAAGTGTAGTTGTTGGAAGAGTATCCTATTCTTTCCAGGATAGGATATCCTTTCAATAATTTTTTTTCATTGAAAGTAGTTACAGTTTTTTTCTGCTGCTAAAGAAGAGTGGCAGGACATGCCAGCCCAAAATATGCTGATTTGGTATATTGATTCTTTTGAGCCTTAGGCACTTGAAATGAAAGCCAGTAGATGCAGCGAGAGGCTTTCTCTGAACTCCCTTTATCTTCTTATAGACAGATCCTCCAAAATGAACTCATTTGTCACAATCCCTTCCCAAGGAGTTTCACCAACCAAGGAAGACTGACTGATTGCAGGAGAGGGGACTAGAAGTGGACACTGTAAGGCCACAAGTCTAAACGTCTAAACCAAACTGACTCCATGACAGGCTTTAAGTTTCCCCTCTAAACTAGAAGGCCTGAGTTTCAGCTTCCCCGAAACTATCAGGCAGTTACACATTGCCCAAGGCAGGAGAAACCACCCTTGCAGCACCCAATCAGGAAAGGCCAGCGACCACCCTCCACATTGTTAAGGGAGAGGCCTGGAGATAGAAACTATAGATAGGACCCGGTTACCTAATGTTAAAGTTAACCTGTTAGTCGCCGAACAAGACCCTAGGCTCGCTCTGTGATTGGTTGAATTTAAAGGTACTCTAAACGTTGTAATTGGATCCCGCCAAAAGTAACGAATACTCTAGACAATGTGTATGGTCAAACCCGCTGTCAATGATGTTGCATAATTATGATTGGATCACTGTTCCCATGTCACAACTTCTGTAACTCCCCCGTCACAAACCCCATAAAAACCCTACTCTGCCCTTGTTTGGGGCTCTCAGCATGGATCCATTGCGTTGGTGAGGTCTGGGAGCCCGAGCTTAAGCCCGTAATAAATCCCTTTGCTTTTGTATACGTGACTCGAACTCCTTGGTGGTCTTGGGATTTTGGGGAGATCGCGATCTGGGCATAACAGACACCACACCCAGACATACTTTGTCACAGACTATCATACCTCCTATTTATTCTTCTAAGGGTCCATCTATCCTTCCCAAAAATCATTTCCTGCCCAAGAGGTCTACATTTCGCCTCTTCTTTCCTTGTGAAGATGATGTTTAAGCCTGAAATCTATGCCACCTTGAGAGTTACTAATATTTCCCTGGGTATCTCTTACGAGATATACATGTTCATAAACTTTTTCTCTTGTTAATCTGTCTTTTATTATAGGGGCCTCAGCTAAGAACTCAGAAGAGTAGAGGGAAAATTATGCTTCCTCTCCTACACTAGCAATAAAGAATCCAAACCAGCACAGATAGTCTTAAGGAGATGTACAAAGTGAGGGTCATTGGGAGCGTTGGAATAAGCTCTACCCAGAAAGGGGCATTAAGGCCCACAATAAGGAGGCTAACAACAGACAAATACAACCTTTAGCCTTGCACAGACTAGTCAACACTCGGTAAAGGTAAAGTGGCCCCGAAAACTTAGACTTCTGTGTTTCACAGAATTAAATGCTCTACATAAGTTTATCTTTTCATTGGAAAAGAAGACCATTTGTAGAGTCTACTGGGGAAAATATACACTTTCTAAGAGTCCTTGAAAGCCCCAGATAAAATGAGGTTTAGCCTTAATTTAGAATCTTCCCAACTATGGAAGTGTAGTGGCAGGAAAAGGAGAAAAGACTTAATCTTCCCAGTTTCCAGGGCCCTCCCAATGTCATTGTCATTGAATTTGTATCTTTGCTACCCTGTAGCCAGAAAAGTTATCCAGTTAAAACCTTGTGATAATGTGGACCAGTGATTCTTGGACTTCTGATTCCACATGACAGTAAAGTTTTAAGAAAACAGATTAACTTGGAGTTACTGCTTTTCTGTTTTACCAAATAAAGATATTAAAGTAGAAAAAAAAAAGACCAAATATTATTACCACTGATACTTAAAAGAAAGGTAAGTTTAAAGACCAAAGAACAGTGCATAAATTTACACACACACAAAAGCGATTAGGTGAGTTTTAGGAAAAATCTAATTTATATGGTCCTGGTTTTCCTCAGTTTGCTATGTGAAAAATGGGCCCTGGTCCACAAAATAGCAAATGGTTACAGGCTCCTGAAGAGCACCCAGAGACAGAGGTTGGGCACCTTGTGGAGAGTTCTATAGTTCACAGGTCTGGGGTTCTGCTTTCCAGGCTCACCTTTCTGATGGCTGACCCCAAATACACTCATTGGTACAGGGCTGAGTACAACTTTGTTCACGTAAACATGGAAGTACACTGAGCCGATTAAGGCCTTAACTGATTTTGTGTTGTTAATAGAAACTTTCATACCTAAGGGCAAAACCATGAGCACATTACAATGCCCACGGTCCCAGCTGGAAAGCCCCTGGGGACTTATCTCAGGTTTCCCTCCTTTTCCCAGCCTCCTTCCCAGACTCTGATCTCATTTCTTTTTTATGCCAGGTGTTGACCCTTTGGATCTATCTCCAGGGACCATGGTCTTACCTGCCCCTTATAGGCTTCTAGCCAAGTCTGTCCCACCCTTGACTTCAATCTAAGTTCCTGAATCTCTGCCCAAGCACAGTGTCCCCAGGTCTGCATTTACCAGGATGAATTTGATACAACTAGGTTGATGCTTTTGGGAAATGACAAATTTTGAGCTCAATATGATGATGGTATTACCATGCACTAATGTACGGTAGTGTAGAACAGCAAACCTTCAAATACCTGCATACCATCTCTGACTTCTTTCCTTAAGAGGCTCAGAAGGGAGAGAGACTGCTACGTCAGACAGGTAAGAGAGAAGGACACACCAGCAGCTTTGCATGCAAGGGTAATGGCAGACACATGCTGGTTGTAGATTGCTGTATGTCAACCTAAGGAATCACGTCCAAGTAGAAGAAAAGGGCCAATGGTAGCAGAAATGTGTGTGTGTGTGTGTGTGTGTGCGTGCGCATGCACACACGCTTGTGTGTGTGTATGTAGGACTGAAAACCAATCCTCTTGTTATCATTTGTTCAGGTTCATGGGTTGCCAATATTAAATGTTAATGTTAAAATAATTAGAATTAAACAGTCCATATTATCTGAAACATGTGCTATGATCTATATCAGCCATCTTAAAGTAAATTGTTCTGCAGTAATAAATTATCCCCAAATCTTTGTGACTGACAACAGCAGCAGTTTTCTGCTCATGTTACAGGTTGACTGCAGCTCTGCTCCACCTGCCCTCACTCTAGCACTTAGGCTATGGAGCAGCCCCAAGCTGTGATATTACTGGCTTCAGGGCAGAGGGTAAGACAACATGGCAGAATCATATGATCGCTCTTAAAGCTTTTGCTGAGAACTGACATGGGACACTTTCACTCACATTTCATTGGCCGAGTCACATGGCCAAACAATGTCAATGGAGTAGGGAAGCAGAATCCTCCCAGAGGAAGGGTTCACGAATGTTTTAAGTAATAATACGATACACTCCATGAGTACTCTGTTTTTTTTTTTCTCATTCTATATCTCCTGAGAAGTCTTTAAAAATCCTCTTTGTCCGAGATTAAAAGTAGCACAATATACAGACCATAGTCTTCAGAATTCCTTAAGATTTCGGGTATTTCCCAATTAAAATGCCAATTCTTCAGTTCTCCTGTGTTCTGCAGGGGAGCCTGTTTACAAAATGGCAGACATGCTCACATGTCTGTCAGTGTTTGGAGCAGATAATGCAAGCACAGCATTTCACAACAACCCTGGTGGCTGAGTTGCAAAATTATTTATGGCTTTACCATTTATGACATGCTGCTCAGTTTCCCATGAGTTGCTAGGAAAGATTCCTGATAGCTACTATGAGCCATTGAAACCTATGAGACTTCATTTATTATGGCATAATATACACATTACCTCACTTGTGTTAGACCATATGGAGAGCTCTCTGTTGAATTTGGCATAGTTACTGGGGTGAAACGGGAATGGATTCTGTTCCTTGTCCTCTTCAATTATGCTGTATGTTGGATCAGGCAGCCAACTTCAACAGATCATCTGGGCATAGCAATCAGTCCTCAGGACCACATCGCTGCCATCACCTATGCCAACGAAGAATAATAAATGTGATATTGAAGAGGGTCTGCATGGCAGGGAAGAGCAAAATCTCAAGAGTGGATCATCAGGACTCTCTGCTGACATTAGCTCCTATTTGGAAGTTGAAGGAGAAGCAGTGCACCCATTTGTCACTCATTGTGGGGTGGCATTTGGAAGGAGAGGCAAGAAGCTCAAAAGAACCTGAAAAGCACAGCCAGTTCTAAGTCCAAATGAGCAACCAGCAACAACTCCTTAAAATAAGAAAGNNGGGGGGGGGGGGGAGGGAGCCACAGTCTGTGATCTGCCATGCCAATTTGCCTCTTGCTTAGAAGCAAAAGGAATGAACACTTGGACTCTGTGCACAACGAGAGAGAATGGTAATCCCCACGCTGTAGATACAGGTGGGTCATGGCCAACATATGGATATTTCCGTGTACCTTTTGTAATTCTGGAGCTGGTTTATATGATACGAGGTAGAGACTTAATGTGTTCTCTTGAATACATGACTGGAAAGTCCTTGGTGGGAGGCATTTCCGACTTGGATGGTAGTTGAGACCCTCGCTTGTTAAGATCTCTCAGGCATTTTTGTAATCGTTACAATGAATTCACCTCAGAGAGAACCACCACACTAAACTTGGTGTGGAAATTCACATGACAGCCTATGAAAATAATCCTAATAGCCTTCTCCTTTCATAATTACAATTTTAAGAATTGTTCTACAATTTCCCTGTTTACATTGCCAGTCCATCTGTCTATGATGTTTGTGAATCTGTCTCTCTGTTCTCTCTCTTTGTCTCACACACACACACACACACACACACACACACACACACAC
>NW_027532203.1:10160345-10169926 GCF_008692635.1 Crocuta crocuta | reverse complement strand
TGTTTTTTTTTTTCTCATTCTATATCTCCTGAGAAGTCTTTAAAAATCCTCTTTGTCCGAGATTAAAAGTAGCACAATATACAGACCATAGTCTTCAGAATTCCTTAAGATTTCGGGTATTTCCCAATTAAAATGCCAATTCTTCAGTTCTCCTGTGTTCTGCAGGGGAGCCTGTTTACAAAATGGCAGACATGCTCACATGTCTGTCAGTGTTTGGAGCAGATAATGCAAGCACAGCATTTCACAACAACCCTGGTGGCTGAGTTGCAAAATTATTTATGGCTTTACCATTTATGACATGCTGCTCAGTTTCCCATGAGTTGCTAGGAAAGATTCCTGATAGCTACTATGAGCCATTGAAACCTATGAGACTTCATTTATTATGGCATAATATACACATTACCTCACTTGTGTTAGACCATATGGAGAGCTCTCTGTTGAATTTGGCATAGTTACTGGGGTGAAACGGGAATGGATTCTGTTCCTTGTCCTCTTCAATTATGCTGTATGTTGGATCAGGCAGCCAACTTCAACAGATCATCTGGGCATAGCAATCAGTCCTCAGGACCACATCGCTGCCATCACCTATGCCAACGAAGAATAATAAATGTGATATTGAAGAGGGTCTGCATGGCAGGGAANGGGGGGAGCCACAGTCTGTGATCTGCCATGCCAATTTGCCTCTTGCTTAGAAGCAAAAGGAATGAACACTTGGACTCTGTGCACCGAGAGAGAANGGGGGGGGGGGGGAGGGAGCCACAGTCTGTGATCTGCCATGCCAATTTGCCTCTTGCTTAGAAGCAAAAGGAATGAACACTTGGACTCTGTGCACAACGAGAGAGAATGGTAATCCCCACGCTGTAGATACAGGTGGGTCATGGCCAACATATGGATATTTCCGTGTACCTTTTGTAATTCTGGAGCTGGTTTATATGATACGAGGTAGAGACTTAATGTGTTCTCTTGAATACATGACTGGAAAGTCCTTGGTGGGAGGCATTTCCGACTTGGATGGTAGTTGAGACCCTCGCTTGTTAAGATCTCTCAGGCATTTTTGTAATCGTTACAATGAATTCACCTCAGAGAGAACCACCACACTAAACTTGGTGTGGAAATTCACATGACAGCCTATGAAAATAATCCTAATAGCCTTCTCCTTTCATAATTACAATTTTAAGAATTGTTCTACAATTTCCCTGTTTACATTGCCAGTCCATCTGTCTATGATGTTTGTGAATCTGTCTCTCTGTTCTCTCTCTTTGTCTCACACACACACACACACACACACACACACACACACACACCCCACACACAGTGACCTAAAAACCAAAGTAAAACGCAGAAAAGAGTAAGAAGAGTTAGCAGCAAGAACTCTCAGAGACGTGCTATAGAACCTCAATCCATCCTCATATTTCTTGTTTTTCGTGCTTCTCCTATGTTTCTCATCTTTATCAAAATGGAACATTAATAATTGAAGAGTTCCCATGGCAAGATATCATCACTAATAATGAGCTGTGGGTACAACAGACCCCTCTCTTCCAAAGGACAAGCTCTAACTTTGCTTATGGTTGACTATTTGAAATAAAATCAAAAGATTGGTGCCCACTCCCCTCCCCCTGAAAAAAAAAGTCTAATTAGTGTTCGTCTATTGGAGAGGAAGCTGAGCATGCTGCCCCACCACTGCCAAATGAAATTAAGGCCCAATTATTGATAAATGAAGAGTGGTTTGTGCTGGAGCCTGGCCTGGAGTCGCGGAAATACATCTGTCATTTGGCCTGTACAGGAGTCATTCATGTGTGACATAGCATCCTGTGCATTTATCATGCATCTGTAGATTTTTGTTTTAATTCAGTTAGCTGTCTAACTAGATTCTGTGCTGGATGCCTCGAATGGAGTCAGGATTTGGACTGACAGATGCAATTCTAGTCTGAAATGGTGTGTGACAGGACTAGCTATCCTGCATATTAATTATTATTGAAACCATTATAGGCAGCGCTTCTACACTAATGGTCGATTCCGTTATCTGTTCCATGGCTTCTATGGTTAACAATTGCCCAGTTGCTCCAGGGCAGGTAGGAGACGCGCTGGATCAATGGACCATTGTTGTTAAGTGCACTTACTATTACCATGAAAATTACAATGCAAGTGCTTGAAAGGCAAGAATGAAAATGCCCCTGTCTTACCATTATGCAAATTGCACATTCTATAAATGAGATAAGTGGGGGGAGAAACACTTTTCACAAATCTTAACTAGGTAAAAGAGTTTATTAAGTCCATTGTCAAAAACGAATTGAAAACAAACATTTGTTAAGTTGATAAAAAAAAAAAAAAAGTCTGCAGGGCCATTCCCAACCTAGCTTTGCACACAAAGCTTAGTTTGGTAGCATGCTAAGGTTTAATTTAAAGTTCCTGTCGTTTTATCACTCCGTTGTATAAAATATTGAAAATAACTGTCACCTTCAAAAAGAAGCCACTAATGCAATTTTTATCCCAAGTTCTGAGAAAATATTGTGTTAGGAGGACTTTAATAAGACCAACTCCAAGGGCAACCATCTTGCCTCAACCTCTAGGCCCTCCTTCAGTATTTTCGCGTTTTACTTGTTTCCTGATCAATGTCCACCCACCGCCCCTTCTGATTTCAATCATCTAATGACCTTTCGTAAGCCCTGCAAAAAACATTCCAGACACAGAGGACTGATCGAAGTAAATGTTGCTGAAATGTACAGTGTTTCTTGCCATTTGCTTATCAACCTCATGTGATATGAACTGTGTGATTATAAACTGTGTGAGTTCTGTTGCACGCACAGCTCGAATTACACATTTCCGATTCATCAGGAATGTGTAAAGTTGCTGAGGACTGTAATAAAGCAAAAGACAAAATGGTAATACAATGAAATGTAATATTTTCTGTTAAATAGAAAATTAATGAGAGAGGTAAAGTAATAATGATGAATTTGCATCTTTTCAAAGATTCGTATTTGCTAAAGGACATTTCGTATTGGTATTTCAGGTCCAAAGAAGCTTGTGCTTTCCTAAACAATTAAAAATTTGCATCTTAGAATAAATGCTTTTTCACCTCCTGATGTTTGAAAATGAGGTGCTTAAAAAGAACGGAGCTTCAATTTAAAAGTTCAATAGCTTGATTATGATATTGGATTGCAAGATTTTCGTTGTTGAAGATCATTTTGAATAAAAGAGCAAGTTAGAAAGCAAAGATATATCTCAGTATAAATAGATCTTAAAATATGAATAGTCATAATATTCAGGAAATATAAGTAAATTTTGACTTTACAGTTTAGAAGCTATTATCATTTTTTTGTGTGATTAGCTACTCCAATTTACAATGTTTGCCTCACTGCTTTATTTCTTTCAATAGGGTTTTTTTTGTAAGACTCCAAAAACTTAATTATGGCTTATGCAAATATCATTTGAGGGAAAAGAGGGTAATATTAAATCTTTGAAAGCATTATTAGGTTAAATGCTAGGAAAGTCATTGTAGGTATTAAATGGCAGTCAGAGAAAAAATGGAACTGAGGTGGGAAGGCCCCTTGGAGAGGTTTCTTATGCTTCTCTTAAAGTCATCTCCTCGGATCAGTTTTTCCCAATGTTTTATCGGAAGTGAACGTTTCTCTAGAAAGCTAGAGAAAAATAAAGAGGTTTTGCTTCTGCATTAACTACAGATTGGAAGCCAAACTAAGCCCACATGATACTGCAACTGCTAAAAATGAAGACATGAAACTCGTGGCTACTTTTCTCCTGGCATGATGCAAAACTTCTTATCAGTTCCTTATCGAATCACCTGAATTTTTTCTATATTGATTGGACTCTCCAATAGTGGGTAAACCCTCTAGAAAAATACACAGGTGAATGAGAATAACAATCGTGTTTACCTAAGCTGGCAAAATTAGCAGGTTCCACCTAAGGAAACATGGAGTGTCAGCCAGATCTCAACCACATATTTTTATTGTTAAAGTTTATTTATTTACTTTTGAGAGAGAGAGAGAGAGAGAGTGAGCACATACAAGCGGGAGAGGGACAGAGAGAGAGAGAGAGAGGGAGGGAGCAATCCCAAGCAAGTTCCCCTCTGTCTATGAAGAGCCTGACACGGGGCTTGATCTCACAAACCACAAAATAATGACCTGAACCAAAATCAGGAATCGGACACTTAACCGACTGAGCCACTCAGGAACCCCATCACCCACATATTTTTAAAGTCCCCATAGACTACTGAAGACAGAGCTCAAAGAGTAAAGAACGCTTAATGTCATGAAATTATCAAAGGATAAAAGGAAAACTAATTAAACCAAGAAATATGAGAGTGGAATGACAGAAAAAGAGGACAGTGGTCCCCAAGAGAGCAGACACACAAGAAGGCAGATTGAATCACGGGGTTGTATGTCAGGCCTTCCCGCGCTCAGGAGCTTTCAACCACTATTGGTCTTTGAGCACTCACCAGGCTCCTGCTGAAAGAGACCAAGAAAGTGTCAGGGAGGAAAACCTTTCCTCTACCTTCTTAGGTTATATCTGGGGGCCTGCAAATAAAACTAACAAAAACAGATTAATAGGAAAAAAGGCACCAAACTTTTATTAATATTGGTATGCATAGAGGACGCCTGGGTGTCTCAGTCAGTTAAGCCTCTGACTCTTGATTTCAGCTCAGGTCATGATCTCATAGTTCCTGAGCTTGTGCCCTGCATCAGGCTCTGCACTGATAATACAGAGCCTTCTTGGGATTCTCTCTCTCTCTTTCTCTCTCTCTCTCTCTGCCCCTCCCTCACTCTCTCTCTCTCAAAATAAATAAGTAAACTTCAAAAAAAGCCAAATATTTTTAAAAAAAATGTATATGCATGCGAGTTCACTATAAAGAAGTGAAACTCTACATAGTGATTAGACTCGGGCTTATGTACCCTTCTTAGAAAGACTGGGGGTTTAGGTTGAATAGACAACAAATTGTGGGGAAATGACTAGGAAAAGATCCAGTGGAGCTAATGGAGGGTAAGGACTAGTTTAGTGAAGTCTGTTTCTGCAAACTCATCTTGGTGTTGCCTCCTCATCTTCAGCGATGAGTCTGTCTTCTCTCTTTGGTGCTTGGGCTATGGGGTGGTCTTCCTCAAAGGGAAATGCATGCCCTGCTTTTCCGCAGATAAGGGGATGGCAGAGAATTTTTCTTCAGTTGCCTTTAGTTCAAAGTAACCATTATGCCAAAGTGGCATCATTTGGGGTGGCATATTCTGATCTCCTTCAAAAGGTAATATTGTGTATTTTCAAGAAATAATGGATAAATACCTTAAATAGGCTGACTTTTATTCTAAGATTTCCTTTCCTCACTTTCAGCTTTTAAAGTAATCTTTCTGCCACGAAAAGATGTTTGTAACCAGTGGCATTTTTTCCCTCTCTTGCTTTTACTTGGCAAATTAAAACCTTCGTGACTCAGTGTCATTCTGTCAAATTTTTCTTCTTTATTTTTCCCTTCAGCGGTCCACAATTCCTCAAACACTTGGAAACAGTGCTCTATGGCACTGTCTCTTGAGGAAATATTAACAGTGACCATCCTTTAGCCAGGCCCTGCTATGCCTCAAACAATATTCAGGGTGATGCACATACATTCTAACACTATCACGAGCCCTAAGAGGTAGACAGGATTGTTCTGACCGAAGAAACGAGGAAAGCAAAGCTGAACAGTGAAGTTGCTTGCCCAGTGTGGCACAACTCTATGGTGACCTGTCTGTCATGTATACAGGACACTCTTTAAAGTCCAGCTACACCAGGACAGCAAGTATAAACAGGGTCTTTCCAGGACAACCTAGCACATGGAGTCACCCTGCAGAACTTCTTCGCAGCCCAGGATTTAAATCGACTTGTATCCAAAGCCCACGCGTGTTCTCGTCACTGTATGAGGCTGCCTCTGAAAGTTTTGCAGAAAGGAGGATACCAGTTTGGGAGAAATTGAGTTCACCAAACAAACTGTAGAACACACACTGTATACAAAACGATAACTCATTCAGCCTTCCACGTAGGATTACTTGTATCTCAGGACCTCTGCCTCCAATGGTGATTTTACAAGTGGCTTGGGAATACGAGGGAGATTCTGTGTAGCCTGGACACAGCCTGTACAGAACTATGCTAATGCCTGCTCTTCAGAGAGGAGTACATTTTCCGCACACGGAAGTTAAATTACTCTAGCGGTGTGTGGACTCTGACTTCGGCTAATGTCCTAAGTGCAGCGGGACGAAGATACGGATCGATCCCCTGGCTGTCAATTACCGCAGCCCGGCAAGGCACGCCCCCCACCCCCACCCCCCCTCCCCGGGCCGGAGATGCTTCTGGGGCTGGTTGCACCTAACCCTATGGGAAGGAGATGGACATTTGCCAGTCATTTGCCTTGAAAGGAGAGCCCAACCGTAGACCGTAGTTGAGGCTGTATGCTTAACTTGGCCCCCGTTATCTGAGAAATTGCAGGCGAGAGCTGCGTGTGTCCGACCCATCCGGATGGTGAGTGACCGGAGCCCAGCTCCACTCAGTCGGAACAATGCAGCCTCGCTCTCCGTGGCCCCGACGCCGTCCTGAAAGAGTGCGGTTAAACTTGGAGGTCGGTTCCCGGCTCTCCCACCTGCACCGTGACCTGTACCCTTTTAATATTTTAGAGAAAAGTTCTCCCCTTGCGAGAAAGTGCTTTCTGTCTGTGAAAGAATATGTAAAACAGCACCAGGTGAAGAACGACTTTTTCACCCAGTCTTGAAAGCATCACAAAGAGACAAATTTTGCTGCTTTTGCTGCGTGTGTGAATTTTTTTTTCCACACAGCTCTATTCATTGCGTGAGACAATGGGGCCAGTGTTGGCCAGCAAAGAATAGTGCTATTCATGCACCCCGTACCCTGCACAGTGCCTACACTTGTTAGTTTTGGCTGCCCTGTGCTGCTGGCTGCCGGCAAGAAAATCGGGTCTATGTTGTTGGATGGAGCAGGGCAGATCAGAGAATGAACGCTGGCAGCCAGATTCCCAGATAACCTCGGCTCCTCTAGAAAAGGCTTGTTGACATAAGCCTGTGCTTTCAGGGTGTCTGGAATTCCAAGAACTTGGGCCAGGTGTGCGGGCAGGTGCTTGTGTTTCCGTTCTAGCCTCCCCACCCCCCTGGGACGATTCAGCGCAGCTACAGTAGAGGCTAAATGCCTCGTTTGGGGATGAGATAATGAGATCTGCATTCTGGTTCCGGAGCTGATGGGCCGTAGGAGCTTGAACAAGTCTTCAACTTCTCTGGCTCTCTATCCCTTCATCTGCAGAAAGGAGATATCTATGCCACCTACTACGTGAGGTTCTATGAAATTCAAGGACATGGTATTCTGTTAGGATTAGCATGGGAAAAGGTTAGCTCTTACTGTCGTTAGCAAATGGCCGATGTGATTTTTGTCATTAACCAAAGACTGATTTAGACAATCTCTTGGCACAAAGTTGACGGCCGTGAAATCATGGGTAACATCACCGTAGTGACGGTGGGGGAGGGAGAGAGAAGACAATGGCGGAGCACTGTTCATGGTACCGGGGTGGGAGAATGTTTCGCACAGGGAAGAAAATGCCCTCTGACAGAGGCCGCTCCATTTCTCTCAACGACAGAAGGGGAGGCTGATTTGCTTTCATATGGTGTTATCCCGGAAGGGTGGCTCCGATAATGTATGCTGGAGATGGTCTTGCCATCCTCTGCTCTGTCTCTTCAACTTCGAGTGAGTGAGGCACAAAACCCGGGCCCTCTCCTTAAGGTTCTATTTTCTTAAGTGAGATGAAATCTTACAGCTCTTGTTTGACATCTGTGTGGGGGAGCACACCGCTAAATGCAGGCAACCTTGTGGAAAACTTTGAGACTGGTAGATTCTGAGATCGCCAAGGGCAAGAAGTCTGCTTTTCCTTTCCTCGAATTACCCTAGCGCGGAGCCCAGTGGCCTGCCGGCATTGAAATGTGTCATCGAGATTAGTGTAGCAAATCAGGTAGAGTCTGAGATGGATGGAGGGCTGGAAAGAGACAGTCTTTCAAGTTCATTCCAACCCAAGATGTTGTGTTTTTTGAAGTTTTCCTCTCAAGAAACATTCTTTAACTACGTTGTGTCTTCTGTGAAACTGCCGCCACGAAAGCTGTACATAGTTGGCACCAGTTTGCTTGGCACGGCTTATATACCCGTACACTTGTTATGGGATCAGTACCTTAGATTCTGTTAATGTACCATATGAAGCATAAAGAATACTAATCACAAGGGCAATTTTCTATGTTAAGTATATTACAGAGTAAAGATAATGTATTCTTGGTGCTTATAGACATCTTTACCAGTAGTCCTATGAAGAGCAGATTTCACTTGGTGTAATCACATAATTAGAAGACATCATTGCAGTTCATAAATGGAATTAATTAAGATTTTAATTAAATTTTCAAAAGATAATTTAATAAAAGTAGATTGATTAGAAAATTATCAATGAATTTACAGATTCATTTAAGGCATTTATCTCTGTCACTTCTAAATTTCATTGAAATCTGTTAAAAGTTATAGTAGGTGTGTCCACAGCACCATTTAAGTAGTCACCATATTGTTTCAGGAGGCAAATAGTTCCTAAGATGTATCTTGCTATCTTTCGTTGAATAGTGACCTTTATCAGTCAGTGAACCATCCATGTTCATTCTGAAACCGAAATATTATTTATTGGGCTAAGTACAGTTTTTTGAAAACATAAATAAGGATTTCAGAAAAAATAAACTGACAGAGGCAGTTTTACTGATGGCCTAATTGAGTGGCTATCATGCAGTTGACACAGAACAATCACAAATTCTGTCAGAAGATGGACAGTGGATCTAAAATTTGTAAAAACATAAAGACACTGGCTCCAGCACTGGCCAGAAAGCAGGAGATGTAATATACATGCTAGATTTGTTGCTTTCAAAATATGGTTAGTAGTATGTACGTTAGATGTGCTTTAACTACGATAGGAAAACAGGCACAGTTTTTCATTGTGTTTTGATAGTTTTTATTTATCAGTGAAAATGATGTCATAGGTGGTCTGAAAGTTATGCATCCATTTATTCATTCAATAAATAGAAACCTAGTCTATTAAACAGTTGGCTATAGAGTCGTAAAATAGAGTGATGTAGTCAGCAAGCCTACCCATTCTACCCTCAGAGTAAATCCAGAATCTTTTCACTTCTCACGTCACTTCGCTGACATGGCTATTCTACTGAAACCACTCTCTTTTTTCTACTTAAACAATTCCATTAGCTTCCCGATTAGCTTCCCTGTTTCCACCTGTTACAGCAAAGCCATCAGCTGTGGTCTTCTGAAACGTAAGCAAGATCATTCAAACCCTTCCAGTGGCATCAGACCTCACTTATAATAATTCCCCAAGTCTTTCCAATGACCGGAAACTCCATGTTGTCCTGCTGGCTTCTTCCCTGACCCCATCGCCCAGCCTCCCCCATGACCCCCTTCTTCCCAAACACAAAGCATGCATCGCTGAAGGTGCTTGCGTGGCTTGTTCCCTCATCTCACTCAGCTCTCTGGGGGGGGGAGCAGCGCCCCCCCCCCCCCCCCCCCCCCCCCCCCAC
>NW_027532203.1:10159619-10160333 GCF_008692635.1 Crocuta crocuta | reverse complement strand
CCTTCAGATGCTCATCCTTGCATCATTCACCATCTCCTCAGCAGGCTATGTTTTTCTGCACTGCACCTATCATCACTTGTATGTATCATTCACGCTGGATATTGGTTCATTTTCTGTCTCTGCCCCTCCCTGGAAAGGCAAATCCTGGGAAATAATTCATGTCAAGCATGGTGGGTGGTTATGAAAGGACAAGTGAAGAGCCAGGGGAATAGCAAGAAGAACTTAGTGATTTTCTTAAGGGCGGGCCATTAGTTGAGGCCTGAAGGATAAATAGAAAGAAGCCAGACAAAGAGTCCAAGGAAGGGGCAATAATGTCTTTATTTAGTTAGTTAGTTAATTTATTTCTAGCCGTGTCTCCTTGTCCTTGTCATTTTAATTCTTAAGGATGTGACATCAGCTTCCAGCAATAATTTAGATTAGATAATCTGAAGAAGTTCTTATCCAATATTTAGTTTCACCTTCTTTTTATATCCTACTACGTTATTCAGAAAGATAGGCAAAATATTTATAAACATGTTTCTAAAACACAGCTGAGTCCTTAAAGAAGTTAAGAGAGTGAGAGAATTCTCAGTCCAAACAAAAACTAAAGAAGTGAGCTTGAGAGGCACCTGGGTGGCTCAATCGGTTAAGCGTCCGACATCAGCTCAGGTTATGATCTCATGGTTTGTGAGTTCAGCCGTGCGTCAGGCTCTGTGCTGACAGCTCAGAGCCTGG
>NW_027532203.1:10140311-10158184 GCF_008692635.1 Crocuta crocuta | reverse complement strand
TTGCACCTAACCCTATGGGAAGGAGATGGACATTTGCCAGTCATTTGCCTTGAAAGGAGAGCCCAACCGTAGACCGTAGTTGAGGCTGTATGCTTAACTTGGCCCCCGTTATCTGAGAAATTGCAGGCGAGAGCTGCGTGTGTCCGACCCATCCGGATGGTGAGTGACCGGAGCCCAGCTCCACTCAGTCGGAACAATGCAGCCTCGCTCTCCGTGGCCCCGACGCCGTCCTGAAAGAGTGCGGTTAAACTTGGAGGTCGGTTCCCGGCTCTCCCACCTGCACCGTGACCTGTACCCTTTTAATATTTTAGAGAAAAGTTCTCCCCTTGCGAGAAAGTGCTTTCTGTCTGTGAAAGAATATGTAAAACAGCACCAGGTGAAGAACGACTTTTTCACCCAGTCTTGAAAGCATCACAAAGAGACAAATTTTGCTGCTTTTGCTGCGTGTGTGAATTTTTTTTTCCACACAGCTCTATTCATTGCGTGAGACAATGGGGCCAGTGTTGGCCAGCAAAGAATAGTGCTATTCATGCACCCCGTACCCTGCACAGTGCCTACACTTGTTAGTTTTGGCTGCCCTGTGCTGCTGGCTGCCGGCAAGAAAATCGGGTCTATGTTGTTGGATGGAGCAGGGCAGATCAGAGAATGAACGCTGGCAGCCAGATTCCCAGATAACCTCGGCTCCTCTAGAAAAGGCTTGTTGACATAAGCCTGTGCTTTCAGGGTGTCTGGAATTCCAAGAACTTGGGCCAGGTGTGCGGGCAGGTGCTTGTGTTTCCGTTCTAGCCTCCCCACCCCCCTGGGACGATTCAGCGCAGCTACAGTAGAGGCTAAATGCCTCGTTTGGGGATGAGATAATGAGATCTGCATTCTGGTTCCGGAGCTGATGGGCCGTAGGAGCTTGAACAAGTCTTCAACTTCTCTGGCTCTCTATCCCTTCATCTGCAGAAAGGAGATATCTATGCCACCTACTACGTGAGGTTCTATGAAATTCAAGGACATGGTATTCTGTTAGGATTAGCATGGGAAAAGGTTAGCTCTTACTGTCGTTAGCAAATGGCCGATGTGATTTTTGTCATTAACCAAAGACTGATTTAGACAATCTCTTGGCACAAAGTTGACGGCCGTGAAATCATGGGTAACATCACCGTAGTGACGGTGGGGGAGGGAGAGAGAAGACAATGGCGGAGCACTGTTCATGGTACCGGGGTGGGAGAATGTTTCGCACAGGGAAGAAAATGCCCTCTGACAGAGGCCGCTCCATTTCTCTCAACGACAGAAGGGGAGGCTGATTTGCTTTCATATGGTGTTATCCCGGAAGGGTGGCTCCGATAATGTATGCTGGAGATGGTCTTGCCATCCTCTGCTCTGTCTCTTCAACTTCGAGTGAGTGAGGCACAAAACCCGGGCCCTCTCCTTAAGGTTCTATTTTCTTAAGTGAGATGAAATCTTACAGCTCTTGTTTGACATCTGTGTGGGGGAGCACACCGCTAAATGCAGGCAACCTTGTGGAAAACTTTGAGACTGGTAGATTCTGAGATCGCCAAGGGCAAGAAGTCTGCTTTTCCTTTCCTCGAATTACCCTAGCGCGGAGCCCAGTGGCCTGCCGGCATTGAAATGTGTCATCGAGATTAGTGTAGCAAATCAGGTAGAGTCTGAGATGGATGGAGGGCTGGAAAGAGACAGTCTTTCAAGTTCATTCCAACCCAAGATGTTGTGTTTTTTGAAGTTTTCCTCTCAAGAAACATTCTTTAACTACGTTGTGTCTTCTGTGAAACTGCCGCCACGAAAGCTGTACATAGTTGGCACCAGTTTGCTTGGCACGGCTTATATACCCGTACACTTGTTATGGGATCAGTACCTTAGATTCTGTTAATGTACCATATGAAGCATAAAGAATACTAATCACAAGGGCAATTTTCTATGTTAAGTATATTACAGAGTAAAGATAATGTATTCTTGGTGCTTATAGACATCTTTACCAGTAGTCCTATGAAGAGCAGATTTCACTTGGTGTAATCACATAATTAGAAGACATCATTGCAGTTCATAAATGGAATTAATTAAGATTTTAATTAAATTTTCAAAAGATAATTTAATAAAAGTAGATTGATTAGAAAATTATCAATGAATTTACAGATTCATTTAAGGCATTTATCTCTGTCACTTCTAAATTTCATTGAAATCTGTTAAAAGTTATAGTAGGTGTGTCCACAGCACCATTTAAGTAGTCACCATATTGTTTCAGGAGGCAAATAGTTCCTAAGATGTATCTTGCTATCTTTCGTTGAATAGTGACCTTTATCAGTCAGTGAACCATCCATGTTCATTCTGAAACCGAAATATTATTTATTGGGCTAAGTACAGTTTTTTGAAAACATAAATAAGGATTTCAGAAAAAATAAACTGACAGAGGCAGTTTTACTGATGGCCTAATTGAGTGGCTATCATGCAGTTGACACAGAACAATCACAAATTCTGTCAGAAGATGGACAGTGGATCTAAAATTTGTAAAAACATAAAGACACTGGCTCCAGCACTGGCCAGAAAGCAGGAGATGTAATATACATGCTAGATTTGTTGCTTTCAAAATATGGTTAGTAGTATGTACGTTAGATGTGCTTTAACTACGATAGGAAAACAGGCACAGTTTTTCATTGTGTTTTGATAGTTTTTATTTATCAGTGAAAATGATGTCATAGGTGGTCTGAAAGTTATGCATCCATTTATTCATTCAATAAATAGAAACCTAGTCTATTAAACAGTTGGCTATAGAGTCGTAAAATAGAGTGATGTAGTCAGCAAGCCTACCCATTCTACCCTCAGAGTAAATCCAGAATCTTTTCACTTCTCACGTCACTTCGCTGACATGGCTATTCTACTGAAACCACTCTCTTTTTTCTACTTAAACAATTCCATTAGCTTCCCGATTAGCTTCCCTGTTTCCACCTGTTACAGCAAAGCCATCAGCTGTGGTCTTCTGAAACGTAAGCAAGATCATTCAAACCCTTCCAGTGGCATCAGACCTCACTTATAATAATTCCCCAAGTCTTTCCAATGACCGGAAACTCCATGTTGTCCTGCTGGCTTCTTCCCTGACCCCATCGCCCAGCCTCCCCCATGACCCCCTTCTTCCCAAACACAAAGCATGCATCGCTGAAGGTGCTTGCGTGGCTTGTTCCCTCATCTNCCGTCTCCTTCAGATGCTCATCCTTGCATCATTCACCATCTCCTCAGCAGGCTATGTTTTTCTGCACTGCACCTATCATCACTTGTATGTATCATTCACGCTGGATATTGGTTCATTTTCTGTCTCTGCCCCTCCCTGGAAAGGCAAATCCTGGGAAATAATTCATGTCAAGCATGGTGGGTGGTTATGAAAGGACAAGTGAAGAGCCAGGGGAATAGCAAGAAGAACTTAGTGATTTTCTTAAGGGCGGGCCATTAGTTGAGGCCTGAAGGATAAATAGAAAGAAGCCAGACAAAGAGTCCAAGGAAGGGGCAATAATGTCTTTATTTAGTTAGTTAGTTAATTTATTTCTAGCCGTGTCTCCTTGTCCTTGTCATTTTAATTCTTAAGGATGTGACATCAGCTTCCAGCAATAATTTAGATTAGATAATCTGAAGAAGTTCTTATCCAATATTTAGTTTCACCTTCTTTTTATATCCTACTACGTTATTCAGAAAGATAGGCAAAATATTTATAAACATGTTTCTAAAACACAGCTGAGTCCTTAAAGAAGTTAAGAGAGTGAGAGAATTCTCAGTCCAAACAAAAACTAAAGAAGTGAGCTTGAGAGGCACCTGGGTGGCTCAATCGGTTAAGCGTCCGACATCAGCTCAGGTTATGATCTCATGGTTTGTGAGTTCAGCCGTGCGTCAGGCTCTGTGCTGACAGCTCAGAGCCTGGAGCCTGCTTCACATTCTGAGTCCCCCGCCTCTCTCTGCTCTTTCCCAACTTATGCTCTGTCTCTCTCCCAAAAATAAATAAACATTTTTTTAAAAGTGAGCTTGATACTGCCATTATCCTGGGCAGGGTGCAGGGGTGGGGGGAAGCTGCAGGTGAGTGCCCCACCAACGATTATGGAACCTGGAGGAGATGATCCATGATGAATGGTAGCTAGCAGACACATAAACCCAAAAAACTTTAAGTAATAGATTATTAGAGGAAGACTCTAAAATAATATGCTAAAAATAATTAAGGAGAGAAATGAACATGTTAGGAAAACATAAAACAGCATGAGTTAAGGAATGGCAAGCTTTGGAAAAAAAAAAAACTAACTTGAATTTCTAAGGTTGAAACATGTAAACCACGAAGTGAAAAACACACCAGGTAGTTTAACCAAGAGATTGCTAAAGTATAGCACAGAAAGATGAAGACAAAGAAAATGTTTAAAGGAGGTTAAGACACTCTGAGGCTGAGGAGACACTCTTCTAATGAGAGTGCCAGAGGGAGAGAATCGAAAGGGGCAGAGGAAGCAGGTGAAGAGATAAGGCCCAGAATCTTCCAGATTCGATAGAAGGTTTGAAACTTTGGGCTCAGGGGCGTCCAGTATGATTAGACAAATACATGGACACATATTTTAGAAATGCAGAAGACTAACAAAAAATCTTAAGGATGATGTAACTATGTGGGTTTATATAAAACTCAATACTTACATAAAACAACAAAAATAATAATTATTATTAGGAATTATTTGGTAGGAGATAAAAATAAGGTAAAACTAAATATTGGAGAAATTAGCATGTAAAGTGGGACAGGGTGATCAGAGGTCCACACTTTGGTAAAGCTCTAGCCATATCAGAGAGGAATAGAAGGATCAGTTAACTTTAGACTCTATTAGGTGAGGACCCACATTAAAAATTTAAGACTAATAAGTAAAATAATAGAAATAGAATATATAGGGACGCCTGGGTGGCTTAGTCGGTTAAGCGTCCGACTTTCGCTTGGGTCATGATCTCGCGGTTCATGGGTTCGAGCCCTGCGTCGGGCTCTGTGCTGACTGCCAGCTCAGAGCCTGGAGCCTGTTTCAGTCTGTGACTCCCTCTCTCTCTGACCCTCCCCTGCTCACGCTGTCTCTCTCTCTCTCTCCTAGAAATAAAGAAAATATTTTTAAAAAAAGAAATAGAATATATATCTTCTAAACCTGTAGGGGGAAAGTGAGAATAAGGGAAACTGAGCCACTTCAAAAGAAAAGGAGATAAAAAGAGAATCTTAGACCAAATATGGCAAGAAAGCAAAAATAAGATGGAAAAAGTGGAAGTATCTGTGCAATTATAATAAATCTAAATAGACTAAAATGATACCAGCAGTGGTAGAAAAAAATGTATCTTGTCTGTAAAATTAGGATGCCAGCTAGATTCAGCAGTCATCCAATGTTTAGATTAGAAGGTCCCTGCCAGTTGTAACATCTGTGATTATATATAATAGATGTACCGATATAGATACTAAAGAGATAGAATAGATGCATAGATGTAGATATTTCCATAGATACAGAGATATAATACATATTCTTATGTTTTTATATCTATATGTATATCCATCTACCTATCTCTTCATCTATCTATATATTTCACTTGAGCAAGCACTAGATTCCACCGTTTTCCAGTGTGAGAAATAAGTGTGGCCTAAGGGTTTGGGTCTACAGAAAGGCAAATCAACCCAGTAATGATGTAGTCCAGCAAAGGAGAGGGTGCTCCATGAAAAATCTAGGGCTCAAGGCAATGACCAGCAGCACAGCATATTAGACCTGCAACTGTCAAGAACATAGGGAGAGGACTCAAAATCAAAGCAATAAAATAAACAAACAAATAGATAAATGAATAAATGTGCCTGTTGAAGAGGCAGGAGTTTGAACTTCAGAAGAGCCTTGGGTAAGAACAAGCATAACTGGCTCCCTATATCTCTCCAATCTGGAGACGTCTTGGAAATACTTTGAAATCTGTTCCCCCAGGTTTGTTTTTCTCCTCCATCACACCTCACAAGGAACACAGCAAGTGATGTCCTGTCACTTTGATGCGTCTCTCTACTCAAATGGCAGAAACCAACCAGGTGAGTTGTCATAACTTTAGATGAGGCTAGGATAAAAATACACCTTGGAGAGCTTGCTTTCTGATGACAGACTGAGAGTAGCTCTTTTTGATTTGAGTGATTCGGAGCTTAAATTCAATGCCAACCCACATGAGTATCTCAGGACGCAGGGTTAGGAAAGAGATTATAACCAGAAGTATAAGGTCTTCTGTCTGTCTTTCCTTAGAATTGTCTTTGATTGATGGATGGGTGACTCTGTCCAGAATCCTGATTTAAAACTGGAAGTGAAAACAAACAGTTGATCTTTTAAATTCAGCGTTCACTTCTGGATTTACCTTTCAAAGCAGTTCAACCACGGCAGGGTTAAGCATCCTAATTAATTACACCTCCTGAGACTGCAGCTATTGTGTGCATCCAGTTTAATCATTTTGTTTCATGGAAAGCCAAAACCCATTCCTTGCGGATTCAAAACAACAACTTTAAAATCCTTAATTATAAATCTCAAATCTTGGTCTTCAGTTGGAGTCATTTGTATGAACTAGTTCGTAGGGTGGATCTCCCAAGTTGCTCAAAGAGGGATTCCAACCAGCAATGGAGGCATGCATTGAGACAACCAGCCAGAAATTGCAAAGGCACCACCCCCCCATCATGGCTGCAAAGGGGGTCACACTGAAGTGAGCACCTGCTGTGCTGAGGGTGCTTGTGACTGTTAGCCAAGTGGAGAGGATGGCTTTTCTTCATCTTCTGTGGTATCTATTGGTAGCAATGACCTTGAGCTCTTCACAGTTCTTGGCTGTTCATGGCTGGCATTTGTCGTGTTCTGCTCCGGTGATACCCTTGCCTGGTTTTGTAAATGTTATGAAAATTCTTCCCTGGATCGCAGGGTATCAATGCAATACAATTGTTTGCTTGTTTTTAATTTTTAACAAGGCAGCGATTTCAGTTTTATTTATAGCCTTGCCTCACCCCAAGACCAAGGAGTGAGCCTATGGATTGATCCTAAAGTAGATGTGGGTGATGTAAAGTCATTTCTTTCTTCAGTTATGAAAACCTAATTTTTAGTGGAGCCTAACGTGTTGTTCTGATCTCATTTTTACCTTAGAATAAATGATTTCCCTGGAGACCTTCAGTCTCCAAGGAGAGTAATCTTGCTCAACATTTCACCATATATGTACAATCATATCTGAATCCCAGCTCAGATTCAAGTGAAGACTTCAAAACACTAATAAAAAACATTCACAAGTGCCTACTCTATGCTGGACACTTGCCATTTCATGTAATCCTCACACAACCAGATTTTTAGAAGGAATCACAGAATGGTTGCATTCAAAATCAGATCCAAGGACCCAGAGGCCTGGAGCTTTTGAGATTCTTGGGATTATTGGACACTGAAAGGGGAAAAGATGTATTCAGAGTTGAGACACTAAGGCCAACTGCTTTGGGCTTGCCTTAGGAGATGAAACTTCATGGAGGAGAGTTGAACCCAAACCACCCAACACCCATTTTTTTTCCTGTATTTCCTTTGCTTTCATCTTGTCCATTTTAAATCTATTTTTAGAGAGCTTTCAGAGTTACTCTTTTCAAAAACAAATTATTCTAATTTGTAATTATTCTAATTTTTCTAAATTGTAAATTTCCTACTTAAAATTTTCAAATAACTTCTTATTGGACTAATATAAAATAAACCATGTTAACGTGAATAGTTGAGCGACATTCAGTACGTTCACGATGTTGTACAACCATCACCTCCTTCCAGTTCCAAAGCTCTTTCATTTCTTAAAAGGAAATCCCATAATAATGAATAGTCACTCTACTCAGCCCCTGGCAACTACTAATCTGTGTTCTGTCTCCATAGATTTACCTATTCTGGATATTTCACATAAATGGAAGCACACACTATGTAACCTTTTGTATCTGGCTTCTTTCCCTTAACAGAATCTTTTCAAAGTTTGTCCACATCATAGTACATATCAGCACTTCATTTCTTGCTATGGCTCTATAACATTCCATGTTATGGATATCGAACTTATATATGGATTTTGTTTAGCCCTTCATCCCTTGATGGACATTTAGCTTGATTCCACCTTTTGGCTATTATGTACCTTCGGTGTTTATCCATTCATCTCTCTCCCATTCTAACTTGGAGCTACCTCTGTGAGCAAAATTCTGGAGGAGTCTGGAAGGTGATGAATGCTCTCTCTAAACAGACCTCAAGTTCTTCCTGAAATTTTAGTGCTTATCAATGTTTCCAGGCTGATTACCTTTCTGCAAAAGCCAAATGAAACATTGGGGGGTTCAGGAATAACTTCAGTGTATGCTTGGTTCTTGTCTGCTTCTATGCTACTGACACTTGGTTCTTATACATTCCTACACTACTGCACACTAGTCCTAGGAGATGAAGTGGATGTTACCATTTATTTCATAGACTTTTCACTCTAAAGTGAGGCTAAGCCTGAGGATGGTCAGTTAAACCCTGACCTCAGGGACCATGTTGCACTGTAAACTATATAAGTGTTTTATTCTGAAAATTTTCAAACATGCATAAAAATAGAAAGACTACTTTAATAGATTTCTACCCATCACTTAGCTTCAACAATTAACTTCTGCTGCTCTTATTTGATGTATTTATTCTCCTGCCATCACTTTTTAAAAATTGCTTATTGGTTTATTGTTTGCTCTCATTTATTTACTTGGTGCTAAGGTATTTTAAAGCTAATTCTAGACATAAAACATTTCATTTGGACACATTTCAGTGGGCATATCTAACTTTTCTTTTTTAACATAACTATAGTATTATCAGCACCGCCAACCCAATAATTCCTCAATATCGTCATTTTGTGTTCAGTTTTTCCTGATTGTCTCAAATATGCCTTTTTTATGCTTGTTTTATTCAATTCAGAATCCAAACAAATTTCTGTGAACTTCGCATATGCTTAATGTGCTCTTATATCTCCTTTGATGTGCAATTATTTCCCTTCTTTGTTTGGTGCATTTATTATAGAAATTGAGAATTGGGTGCTTTGTCATGAAGCACTGTTGAATTTGACTGGGTGTATCTTTTTGGTGTCCTTTAATGTGTTCCTCCATCCCCCATAAGTAGTTGGAGATAGAGGCTTGGTTACATTGAGTCAATTTGTATATGTATTTGCATACATTGAACAATGTACCCCATTTTCCCTAATATTAAGACTGATCAATAGTTCCATGTTGTGGTAGGCTGAAAAAATTGTCTCTTAAAAGATTTCTAGATCTTAATCCCTGGAACCTATAAATGTTCTCTTACATGGCACAAAAGAAGGGGGGGGTCTTTTCAGTTATGACTCCATTAAGGATCTTGACATAAGCATATTATCTTGAATTATCTAGTTAGGATCCAAATGCAATCACATGCATTTTAAATTTTTTTTAGTGTTTTTTTTAAATTTATTTTTGAGAGAGAGAAATAGATACAGCTTGAGGAGGGGAGGGTCAGAGAGAGAAGGAGACACAGAATCTGAAGACAGACTCCAGGCTCCGAGCTGGCAGTCAGCACAGAGCCCGACGCGGGGCTCGAACCCACGAACCATGAGATTATGACCTGAGCCGAAGTTGGATGCTTAACCAACTAAGCCACCCAGGCACCCCACATGTGTTTTTATAAGAGGGAAAAAGAGGTTAGATTTCACACACACACACACACACACACACACACACACACACACACACACACAGAGGAGGAAGCAATGTAACCAAAGAGGCAGAGATTAAAATGACACAGTGAGAAACATGGGATTCCAGCAGTCACACACACACACAAAGAAAAGAAGCAGGAACAAATTCTTTCCTAGAGTTTCCTAGAGCCTCTAGAGAGAGCATAACACTGCCAACACCTTAATTTCCACTCAGTGAAACTGATTTTGCACTTTTGGCCCCAAGAACAGTGTCATTTTAAACCACCAAGTTTGTGGTCATTCGTCACAGCAGCCCTATGAAACGAATACTAAGAAAATGTGATCTGCCTGGAGCACCTGGGTGGCTCAGTTGGTTGAGTGTCTGACTTCAGCTCAGGTCATGATCTCACGGTTCCCAGGTTCAAGCTCCGCGTCGGGCTCTGTGCTGACAGCTAGCTCAGAGCCTGGAGCCTGCTTCGGATTCTTTGTCTCCCTCTCTCTCTGACCCTGCCCTGCTCATGCTGTTTCTCTCTCTTCTCTCTCTCTCTCTCTCTCTCTCTCTCTCTCTCTCAGAAATAAACAAAAACATTTTTAAAAAATTAAAAAAGAAAAGAAATGTGATCTGCCTGATCCATTTGTTCTAAAGTTGCCCCTCAACTTTTCCAATAATAAATTTTAGCTGCCACTGATCCATGTTGCCTAGATCCATTGTTTCACTAAGGAGTGGAAAATAACAATTTTATAACTTCGTCATTTTCTTCTCCATTTTGTACAAATGATTCTTTTATATAAAGAAGAACTGTTTTCCTCATCAACTATCTGATTAGCCTGAGTTCTAGTCCAAGGAAGGAAAAATAGGAGAGAGCACTATGAACTCAAGTTTTCATGCATTTGGTAAGTTTCAATTCATTGCCCTCATTATTATTTATGATCCTCAAACCATCCCATCTCTAAGTCATGGGAGCACTTCCAAGTTTTATTAAAAGCCAAAATAAAATAACCTTAGCAACCAAGTAAAGAGGGGATACCCCAACTGGAAGAGTAACAACTGGCAATGCCAACCTCCATCCTGGTCTTCTTTGTGTGGGTCACACACACACACACACACACACACACACACTCACTCACTCACTCAAAAAAATTATTTTCAAAACATTGGCAAAGATGAAGAACTGTGAAGACGATAAATCTGGCATCTCCATCTCTTCATATAGTAACACTCAACCCTTACTTCCCCGTAGGATCACCTGAGGAAGGAAATTCTGCAAAATACTCCTGCTTGGTCTCTAACCCCAGAGGTGCTAGTTCCCTCTCCTGGGAAGGGAAGGGTATTAATGTTTTTTAATAGGTCCCCACGTGATGCTAATGTATAATCAGGATGGAGAACCACTGTCTAATGTATCTATCATACTTCCGAGATGAGTTTTAAAAAAACAAATAAGGCCTTGTTTTCTGCCTTCTGCAACTAAGAATCTGTAATGTTGGCCACACAGGTTGAAAGGCTGCTCACCATCGCTGTGGTTTCATGCCTTCTGAGCCAGTGAAGATTCTGTCATTAACAACGACACCAGAACTGAATTTAAAAAGCAAAAATTACCATCCTGCCCTGGCGCTAATGCCTCTGTTTGATATTTAATATCCATATTCAGCCTTTCTTTCTTGGCTTCACCTTCCTTCTCTAGACTTACCACCTTATGACATTTTCTACAGGGAATTCTCCTTCCATAGGCTGTAGGCAGAGGCTATATGTCCTGTTCACCTCTGTAGTCTTACTATCCCGTAAGGAGCAGAGATTGAAACATAATTGACATTTAGTCAAGGTTTGACTGGTGCAAGAAAACTACCAGGATAATTTTGTTTTCTCTTTCACATCCCCTCTCCCCGCAATCCTATGGGATTCTATGAGATAAATGAAGAATTCTTGAAATTTCCATGCTCTTTGTCTATATAAGTTACAGATAATTGTTCATTTTGTTTCAGTTTATGCAGTCAAGAACTCTGGGTAAAAGATTACAAATTTTACAAAGCTACATGGAATGTAACCTGCATCTCAATTTTTAAAAAGTTTCCCTTTTTGAATCTATCTAGTGATAATAAAGGTAAACAGGTGTTTGAAAACATACTGTCATGAAGCACCAACCTGGCAGAAAACCTGTAGCATTTATAATGAGAACACAATCCAATTGAATTTGTAATTAGCACTTTTGAAATGTGCTCATTATTACTGTTATTATTAGCCACAAAACTATGCAGCTTTGGCTCACACCCATTGGAATTTTAGGGTGTGAATCTAGCCGAAAGCAGTCAGTATAGAACCCAATAAAAGAAATATGTTGCAGATTTTATAGAAGTAGTTTTAAGTTAAATATCCAAGCAGGATGGTCAATTAGGTAGAAATTATTTACTGTTCTGGATCAAAGAAAATGTTCACTTTTGAAGATGCAGATCTTTATGAAAAATATCCTAATGGCTTTAGGAAAATGAATACATTCATGAATGGAATGCATTTGGGAAGTAATCATTAAAAAAAAGGAATAATCATGGTTGAAGAGACATGTCCCAAAAGAGCAGAGAGAATTTCAGAATTTAGGAATCTGTCTTCTGTGAGCTTCCAAAGGAGGATACATATGCACATACTCTTCAGATATTAAAAGCGTTGTGACCAACTTATTCCTGATAGGTCTCATAGGAAAAGTATCTGGATACCCAACAAGCTTGCAGTTTACTTCGTTAATAAACGTTATTGATTAACCACAATGCACTGCATTCGATGCTGTTAGAGAAACATGGATGATCTATTAAACTGATACATTTGAATGGAAGGAACCTTGGCGACAGTCATCAATGAGTGAAAGCAGTGATCATGAGCTCAATACCAATTGCTATGGGAGATGCCAAGGAAAAGTAGTCAGGTAAGGGCCAGAATAGTCATAAAGGGAAGATTTCTGAAGAATATTCATCTTGATTCAGATTCTAAATGACACTTTGGCCTGACTGGTGAGAAGGTTAGGAGATGACTTTCCAGTGAGAGGACTGGTTTGGGTTTGGTGTCGTGTGAGCGTTGTGGCGAGAGAGCCAACATACTGATTTGATTAGAACAGAAGGACTTACCGGGTGCTCAGTAAATATTTGACAATCAGTGACTTTTACCTTCCTGTTTTCCCAGGAGGATATATAAGTAACCCATTAAGGGGATCTGACTCAACACTTTACAATGATTTAATTCAGTTCTAGACAGGGTGTGCCCATTTGGTTCAGTCCTTCATAAACTTTATATCAATCCAACTCTGCTCATTTGTGTTATCTGTTTGATCATGACTTTGTATGATCATTGGTTTGGGCACCTTGTATAGAATACATATTAAATTTATCTGCATGATTATAATTCTAGATATTGAGACCACAATGCCATTTTCAAAGAAAATAAAATAAACGTATGGAGGCCACCTTGCCTCTCAGGTTATCTCTCACTTCAGTCTTGAGGTAGGCTGTTGGCTGCCATATTTCTGAAGAGTGATCCTGTCCCTGACCCCAGCCCACCCTATTGCTCTCTTTTTCCTCAGTAAGCAGTTATTGAATGCCTTCTATTTGCCAAGTCCATTCCTAGAAAAAAACATGGAAGTCTCAAGGATCTGTTTTAAGGGGTGAGTCAGTGGAGCAAAGAGAAAGCTACAAAACACTATGAAAATTTCTGTGAATGACTTGCAAGAGCAGACCACTCCACAGAGATTCCGATTTTATGGGTCTGATGTGGGACAGGAAACTAATGTTTAACCCCCACGCCAGGTAATCCTAATATGTAGTCAGGAGAATCACTGCGGTTCTCAAATTGTGGTCTTTGGACCAGCAGCATCAGTATCCCTTAGTAACTTGTTAGAAATGCAAATTTCAGACCCTACCCCAACCTAATGAATAAGAACCTCTGGCAGAGGGGGTGAGTGGGCAATGATAAGTTTTCAGAAGTCTTACAGGTGATTATGATACATACTCAACTTTGAGAACTACTGAGCTAGAGGAATACAGATTGATTCTGTGTCAAGATATTGGGAAACTCTTCTAGCACCTTCTCTGACCCCTTTTCCTCTAGTGAACCCCTGTCATGTTCTTTACTACTCTAATAGTCTCTTCTGAGTATACTCTATGAACAAATTTCTTATTTTTCTTTTTTCTTCCATACCTTGTATGATTAGGGCTCTGAGGACGACAGCTTAATTGAACCCCAATTCAACAATTGCTGATGTGTGAACCCAACCTTGTCATAGACAAACTATGGGATCTTTAAAAAGTATATGGCATTGTTCTTGGAAGAGTCAGGAGTCAGAAGCCAGAGCATTACAACAGACAATATGCTGCTTGCATAGGCACTGCCTGCTTGAGGAGGTCAAGGGAATATTGGGAATGCTATAGGAAACATAGGAAGAACAATCCTAGAAAGTTTCATGGACCAAGGCAGACTTGAGCTGAGCTTTGGTACAAGAGCAGAATTTGGATCAGTGGGAGGGAAGAAGGAATGTTAAGAGCAAAGAAGCTCTTTATGAGTACTGGTAAGGATATTAGCCTGACCAGATGCAGAGCTGAGAGGCACATCAACCTCCCCTCCCAACTGAGCACTCTGAAATATCTGGTATCTCAACGGATAGCACAAAATACAAGTCAAAAAGGCAAATTTTGATTTTCTTTAAAGGAAGTCTGAGTTCAGGCAAGTTGGTTTTCAAGGTTCGCCGAGCTGTCTACTTTACCTTTTTAAGAGCCATAACAGGAGAGGCTGGGAATCAAGCTGAGTTAGAATCATGTACTAGATATGAGGCTTCACCTCTCTCAGCTTTAGTTTCCTCCTCTAGACAGTAGGGATAATGAATTTTCCCTATGCTGTTTCCAACTTTGAAATAAGCTCACAACTGTTTGATGGCAAGCAGCGTGGTAAGATGGCCCCCAGTAGATCCCTGGGTGTTATGGTCCCTCTTGGCCTTCTTTGACCTAACGAGGATCAGTTATCACATTGGCTCAGGAGGGCTACCGTGGTGGTTAAGAGTGAAGGCTGTGAATTCAGAGGGCTGGATTGGATCCGAGCCTACCACCAAAACATTGTGTACCCTTAGCCACAGAGTGGAGCCTCTTGGAACATCAATTCCCTCTTCTTTATAATCTGGAATAATGATATTACATATCTCATGGGATTACTGCAAAGGTTCCGTGAGGTAATGCTGGTAAAATGGCTAGCACAGTGCCTAGTACACAAGAAAGTTAGCAACTGTGGAGGAGGCAAGGGCTGTCTGTTCATGGAATACGGTGCCAGTGGAGACCGATGATCTTTAGAGCGCTTTTGTGTCCCTCTGAGAAGGAAAGACGCACAGCGGGGAGCAGGTCACCCTCTTCCCGCTCTGCTTTCTTAACCCCTTTCAAGGCATCCCAGCCTCGGACCTCCCACTCATCGCTCTGCAGTCTTTTTTTTCAGACCAGCAGTCAATTACTGAATGAATTGTAGCTGTGCTGCTCTGGGTCCACAATGGCTGACCTGGGAATATCTTTTCCGGTAAAATTAATACTTGCAAAAGGTCCAGGCCTGCCTGCCAGCCAATACTTAAATTTTCTTTCTAATACCCAGGTATGTGAAGAATGGCCAGACGTCAAAAGACAAATGTTCTCATCTCTAGTATGCTCACTCTGTCCACTCACACCCAAACCTCTTCCACAACCCCAAACCTCATTTCCATTATAGCCAAACGGAAAAATCTAATCCAGGGGTAACATTTTATAGCTGATTTACGAATCCCTTAAAAGTGCCAAATTTAGCTCTGACATTCTTCCTTATGTACCATAAAAATAAATGCATTGAGAAGCCTTTGGGGTCCTTGCTCTGCTGAAGCACTTCCTTTTTATATTTTTTGCGTCTCATTTTACCTCTTATTACTTCACATGAAGCTGCAGCTCTTGGGACAACCGCACACCCACTGTATAAACCCCTGCTATTGATCATGTACTTACATGGTTGGCAGCGTTTTATGTAAGAGAATAAATGATATAGTTGTTTCTATCCATTAAACTATACTGTTATCAAGGGATTGAAAAACTGCCCTGAACATGGCAATTATTTTGGAGGCTCATGTTTAAATATAATTGCCTAGTAATCTTTTATTTACTATGTGGTGGCAAACTGTAGCTGGCTTCATGTTGGCACCTTGTAAAACGTAAGGACGGTTAGCATATTCAATTCTCTGCTGTCTTCCTTCTCTCCCCGGCCTTTCCCTTTTTCCCTGATGTTCCACCCTCAGGCATTTTGATATGTAGCTTCTAGAGACTTCCCAAGTGCTGTAATTTTTTTCGTATTAACTCATCCTTGGAGATCAGTAACTTCCTACTTAGTATGATGTGGGGCTTCCCAGGCTCTGGCCATGTGGGAAGGAGAGCTGAGGTCTCTGAGGCACAAAAGACTTTGCATGATTAGTAGAGCCTTGAGAGTCGGGGAGACGTGCCTTGTGAGCGAACGCCCCAGCCTAGAGGAAGCTTAATTATAGTCAAGGGAGACTATTCCTTCCTCAGCAGCAGCTGCCGCTGCCCACGTGCATGCACACACATGTGCACACACGTGCACACATGCGAGCACACGCACGCCCTCACTCATCATCCAGACGTGGATCCTTTTTGGAAGCTCATTTGCTCCTCTCCCTCCCCTGACAGGACCCAAACAATGCTGACCGTGAGCTCTATCCTCTCCATCTTCAGCTCCCCAAACAAGCCTATTCTGACTTTGCTTTAATTTTTTAAGCCATTGGTAGAAAAAGCCTTGAAACTTTTAAGGACCAAATATAACAACATGACCCGAATAAAATAACCGAGAGGTTGCTAAACATGAGGCCAGGAGCTGTTTCCACTTTTTATTGAAGTATAATAGAGGCTGAGATTTTTAAACGTTTTTCTGTTTCTCTTTGAAGGTGCCAGGAGTTTGCACGTGAGGCTTTAAATGTGCTTCTATTGCTGACTTGGAGGAGGAGATTTCTAAGCTGTTCGTGCTAGTTCTGATGGTTGTGATATAAAAGCCAAATGCGTGGTTCTTTCTTTCTAGAGGACTTGACTTTGCCAACCTGTGGAGGAGGAAAGAACGGGAATATGATCTAATTCTGTCCCTGTAAAACAGGTATACAAGAGGAACTCGGGATTTAGTTTGGTGTTAGGAGAAAGGATGGTGGGACTTCACTGCATTCTAGAGCCTCCTAGCGGTGTCATCTTGTGCCTCCTTTTCCTTATCTGAGGTTCAAGGTCTTCTGTCCAGCCAGCTTTCCAGCCCCGTCGGGAGGCCGTCTTCTGCTCATCCACCCGCTCACTATCCAAGCCTCCATCCTCCTTTATGCTGCTTTTCTTCCAAGTTGTTAGAAAGCAGCTTTGGAGTTTCTGGTTTACATGAGGACAGGGTCAAGGACTGGAACGTGGTCCTGGGAATCAGATGCTTGGGTTTAAAACCTGGCTTTTCTCTTTACAGAATGCTCTGCTGCAGGTGCTGATCATCTCTGCCTTTGTTTCCCATCTAAAAATTGAGGCTACAGAGAGGAACTACCTTCGAGGGCTATTGCATGAATTAGTTGAAATACCATGTGTGAATGACTCAGGACAGGACTCCTTCCTAATGTCTCCTGAAGTCCTTTTTTAGACTAACTTTCACTTTCCATGTCTGGATGCATCTTATCTTCGCTTAGCCATCCATTTTTATCTTGGTCATTGCTTCTGTTCACAAGCTTTGACTTCACGCCACCAAAACAGTCTATGGATTGATTGAACCATAATAATGACAAGCATAAAAGCAGTGGAACCTTCCTCCTGGCATTAGGGATGGTCGGTCAAGCCAAGTGGTTACTTGCTTGAATTATTTCACATTATCAATGGTCTCTGATGAAAGGCGGCTGGTTTTCAGAGTTACTTTTCCTAGCTGCTCTCTTTATTTCTCCTCCTTCATCCAACCTCACCCCTTAAGGAGTTTCCTCCTATAGTGTTCCAATACAGTAGAGCAGACCCCAAAACATATGCATTCTTCTGGTCCCCCTTTTGGCTTTCAGGGAGTCTGTGAACATTTTCTAGGGTAATTCACCTGCCCCGGCAGGGGTCCCCAAGGGACCAAGAAGAAAAGGTCGGAGGAGAGGAGAGATGGCAGGAAATTCTACCTCAAGATCATTCCCAAGGCCTGTCCCTCTGCCTGTCCC
>NW_027532203.1:10094612-10140017 GCF_008692635.1 Crocuta crocuta | reverse complement strand
GGGAGACGGTGAGCAGGGAGCTGTATTCTGATGAGAAGGAAGAGTAAGAGAGAGGGTAGCTGTGGGGATGTGGGGGTGTGGGGATAATTCCATTGTTGCCCCAGAGGGTTGCAGATTAGGACTGGTAAATTCTCAAGTTGGACACTGTATTAGGACATAGATGAGCTGTTATTTTTCCAGTCTCGGGGGAAACCTTGAGGAATCTCATTCCTCCAAGTGTCTGGAATTATCTGCCAATGTTGTCCTTTCCACTCAAAGCACTCTGATTGAAGCATTAGGCAGGGGGTGCAGGAACAACAGAATCTCTTTAAAGCTATTGTTTCCTCGAACGTTTGGTTTACCTTTTGGTTCGGCAACAAAATAACTTAATAAATGAAGGGTGAGTAGCATTGTTACTATAGCAATCCCCATAGTAACATCAAAATGCCACGCACATTCGTTCTGGAAACACTCGGGAAGCCTCCGCCCAGCCCTTCCCATGTTCCAGGTTCAGCATCCCAGCTTTCAGCTCTGACGGCTGAAGATTTTAGGATATTAAATTAAATCCATTTTATTTCCATTCCAAAGAGTTAACAGACTCATGAAATACCAAGGAATCTTATCCACTTATGTCCTTTGCGGAAAAGTCACAAGTGAATTTTCTATGAGCTTGACAGTACGCACAGACTGCTTGCACTTGAGCTTGCAATTGTGAGTCTGTCCTTAAAAATGACAACAACAATAATCCCAGTCAGGGCTTCAATTGTTCTTTGTTGATTTCAGTCGTCTTACATAACTTACATGGGGGCAGCACTAGGAGATGAAACGTCTTCGGAATGCAGCATTGTGGGAACACACATGTTTTTAATCTCCTATTTTCCAGAAGATAGCCAGAAGGAATCCCCAAGAGGTCACTTGGAGAAGCCTTTTGCCACCTGGTAGGGTTATAAATTGATTCTCTGATTAACATTGCTGTTATTAGGTTGAATGAATGAGAGACTATAGAAAAATTAAATGGGAGGCAAACACTGATTTTGAACATCATGTCGTATCTTTATATAATAGGTATTCATGCATACATGTAAATATGTATGTCACTGTTTGTGCATATTTAGCATAAATTTATAAACCAGCTGCAGAATATCAAATAGTGGATCTGTGTATCCTGTTCCGTAGCTCATTGTATCTCGAATATTAATACCGACACCCTAAAGGCAGAAACGACAATTGGAAAGCAGTTGTGTTAAATTCAGAGCCAGTGGGGCTATAAAGTCATGCAGCCTGGAGAACTGGGGTCAGTTTACTTCACAAGCAGAAAGCATCAGTAGATAAAGAGGAAGAAGTGGAAGAATAAACACAAAGCCATAAACAGGCAATTCATAAAAAGAGAAACAAGATTATTAATAAACATATGAAAAATGCCCAGTCTCACTGCTAAGCAAAGAAGTACAGATAAAAACAAGCATACCGGGATGTGGAGGGGGCGGGGCTTCTACTTTTGCTCTGGAGTCAGCAGTGGGCCCCTAGCCAAAAACAGCAGGTGCTAAGCACTGGACACGCACAGGAGCAGCCAGCCCCCAACCCCACACCACCATTTTATAAGCAGAAAGTAGAAGGGGGCAGGAGGGAACAGGAATCAAAGTTGGGCTGTGTTACTCATCGGAGGTTACTTTCTCTCGGGGATGAGGGAGGGGGGTTGCCTTCTTTCTCTTCCCCAGTTCTACTCAACCTAAATAGCAGAGGAAATTCACAGAGAATCATCCATTGAGAATGAGAGAGCTAACAGATAGGCAGACTGGTATTCGTTTCTCTGCCTAGAGCTCTTCTTCAGGAGTAGAGAGACTTTCTGATCTGTTCTTTGCCTGTCTAATCTGGAGAGAACTGTAAGGGAGTCATGAGATAAGATGATAGAGGAGCAGCTTGCACTTAAGCCGCCTGTACCCCAAGGATGCACAAATTTCTTGTGCATTAAAGGGACACCAGAGACTATGGTCTAGCTAGCTAGTGCTAGCTAGCACTGAGACACCCAACAAGTCTACCCAATGGTCAAGGCCATTCTCACGTTAGGAACCAAGAGGAGACAGAAAGAGAGAGTCAGATCTCATGGCAGAGAATGTGTGGAGGGGATCCTAAAAAGCCTTCCAGGAAATCCAGAACCCCAAAGATTTTACATTTACCCCTTGGAAGAGCCATCACCTGGATAGCTACCACACAGAGATAACAATATCTAGTTAGTCTGAGTCAGAAAAGTAGTCATACCCCAAAAATGAATATTGCCATTGTGTCCATGGCCGTAAGAAGATAATAAAATTATTTCATAGATGTACCAGCAGGTAATTGAGATTGTTCAACAAACCAGCCGCATAACGATGCAATTCTGTTTGCCTATTGAGTTGCCGTAACTGTTAACTGACAGGTTGCTGAGGGTGCTATGAAAGAAGGAAGATAAACTTGCTGGTGTGAGTGTACATTGGTTTGTCACTTTGAACCAATGATGTCATTTTGTTAATTGTGTATTTAGGAATGCCTGGGTGGCTCATTCCGTTAAGTGTCTGACTCTTGATTTTGGCTCTGGTCATGATCTCACGATTTATGAGATCAAGCCCCGTGTTGGGCTCTGTGCTGACAGCAGAAGCCTGCTTGGGATTCTCTCTTTCCTCTCTCTGCCCCTCCCCGCTGCTTGCACGCTTGCTCTCTTTCTCTCAAAATACATAAGTAAACTTAAAAAAAAACACAAAAAACTATGTATTTAAAAAGCCTTAAAAACTGGCATTGCTGTTTGGCATAAATGGTTTCACTCCTAGGAATTTACACTAAAGATCTAATTAGAAAGGTGCACAAATATATACTAACAAAAAATGTTCACTGTCATGTTATGTACAAAATAAAAACGAGAAAACCTGAATTTCATGTTGAAAATAGCTAACTTAATTATGGCAGATGCATAAGATAAAATACATGCTGCCATTAAAATTTTGCCCTACAGACCATTTAATGATATTGCACAATGCTCAAAATATAATGTTTAGTAAAAAAACAAAACCAAACCAAACATACAGGACCACATCTGCCATTGCCTAAGACATAGAAACGGAGACCAAGAATATCCCTAAGAGCAGGAGACATGAGTATGTGACTGGAAAATTCAAAGACTCAACAGGCAAAGTACCACAAACATTAAGATAATTTAGTAAAGTAGCAGATAGGAAAAGAAATCAACATAAACAGACTTCCTCTATACAAACTAAAAGTAATTAGAAGATGTATGGCAGTGTTGTTTGAGATAGCAATAATGATGACAAACTTAGGCATGAAAAAGACACGAAAATTATACAAGAGCTGTACAAAGAAAACTAAAATCGCTCCTGCAGGATGCAGAAGGAGTCTTGAAGAAATGCAAAGACATGTCAGTTTCTTGGATAGTCAGGAGTTAGTGCTCCCTTGGTCAATTTATAAATGTAATATCGCCCAAAAACTACCACTTGGAAGAAAAAAATAGGCTAGAGTAGTCAGAAAGTCCTTGCGAAAGTAGAGCAGAGAGAATGGGGGCTGGCTCTACCAGATATTAAAACATGATATAAAGCCTCTATAACTAATGAGGAATGGTATAGGCGCAGGAATAGATGGATTGATGAATAGAAAATCCAGAAATAGACCTAATTGCATATGGAAATTTAATACACAATAAAGATGGCATTTCAAATTGGTGGCAAGAGATGGACTTTTAAATAAGTGGTGTTGGGATAAGTGGATAACCATATGGAAAAAGATAAAATTGGATCCATTTCTCACATTGTACACCAGGATAAATTCCAAAAGGCTCAGAGATCTAAATGTGAAATGAATGAGACTATACATATTTGAAGAGAAGATGGCTATTTTCCTCCAATAACTGGGATGAAGAAAACCATCTCAACTATTTAACAAAGTCCAGAAGCATTAGGGAAAAATAGAGTCAAATTTGATAGCACTTAAAAAAAAACTTTTACAAGGAAGAAAAATGCTATAAGCAATGTAAAAATAATGAGAAATGGGGGAAAAAATTTACAACTTTTATCGCAAAAGGTTAACAGGTTAAATATATAAAGAGCTTCTTAAAATAGAGAAGAACAAGACTATAACTCGGTAGATAAATGGACTAGGGAAATGAACAGATTGTTCCCTAAAAAAAGAAAGGCAAATGGCTCTTAACCATATGAAAATATGTGCAGCCTTGCTCCTAATAAGAGAAATGCAAATTATAATACCCTGAGATACCGTTTCTCACATATCAGGTTGGCAAAAGTCCAAAAGTTGCAGAAATTCTTCCAGAAGAGGTCAGGACGAGGGCCACTGGGAAGGGAGGCCCAGGTCATGGAGCTAAGTGGGCACTCGGTGACCTTCTACAGAGCAAAGAGGCCTCTGCTTATTGTGCTGGTTTTCTCCGGGGCTGAAATCACTGGCTGTGCAGGGAGCATGGTGGAGACAGGAAAACTGGGCTGGCGAAATGAAAGAACCCAAGTATAGGAAACAGGACATAGATACAGGATGCCCTATATCCAGAAACAAAACACTGGCTGCATCACAGCCTATTAAAATGTTAAACGGACCTAATTCACAAAGTATTTTTAGAGCGCCTTCCCTGTGCCAAGCACCGTTCTAGGTTCTGGGGATTCAGCGGTAGGCAACACAACCCTAAGCCCTCATACTTCTGGTGCCTGCCTTCTAGACTTCTTTATCACCTTCTTTGCACCCAGTCCTTGGAAATATTCTAGGACTCAGCCCCAATAGCCCGTAAGGCTTACCCGAGGATGCCAAGCACTTCTTTGACAGCATAATTTCATAACTGTGACAAAACACCAAATTTGAATTACGATGCTCCAGGACTTAAAGATAGCCCAAGGGCAAATGGGGGACATTTTTGTTGTTTTTTGGCTCATCCCTTGTAAGTCAATTATCACTAACCATTCGCCACATTCACTTTGTAAACTTGTCAGTTTTCATTTATACAGGTGCAAAAACCAACATTCTCCTAGGCATAGGGTTGTGTGCATTTTTGTTTGTTTGCTTGTTTGTTGTTTAACATCTCCTACATTTGGAAAGGGTCAAGCTGATTAGTTTACAATCTGTTTACATGAACTCCCATACTGGGATGCAGCATGCCAAGTCTCATCTGAGTTCAGATGCTCGCAAAATCTCCTGGAAAATTAGAGTAGTATTTATAACAGGAAACAGTGACCCTAAATACACAGGAACCACGCTATAAATGTCCTCAGAGTTGTCCTCTGCGTCCTTATTAGGGGCCTTTTATAAATGAGATTGCCTTGTAACTGTCTTCTTTACCTCCAGAAATAACCCCCCTCTGGATGAGGCCCAAGACACTTCCTGAGTGAGAAATCCACATTGAATTCTGCTCTGTGGCACGTGGTGTGGTTGTAGTATATTAGGCTCCGGTGGAAGTTTCAGATCTTACTATTTTTATTTTGATGCCTAGTACAATGCTTTGCGCATAACTAGTGGAGCCAAAGAATATGTAAATACAGTCAATTCTCATTGTTCTTGGTAGCCGCATTCTCTAAAGTGATCATGAGCACTGAATGAGGGAATCCTGAACCATTGCTCCTAGAGGAAATACAGGGTTAGGTTCCTGTGAGCTCCTGGTCACAATGTTTTGGTCAACTGATCAAAGCATAACCTTGCTTTTGTGTATTTCTGTTTAAAGAAGATACCTTGTTTAATATATATTGTTGATTTGTTATATTGAACTCATGGACAATGGCGCTCTAACTGATGCCTGAATAAAATTTATTTAGCACATTCCCTTTCTCCATAGGGCACATTAAAGCCTTCTGGAGCTTAGAAACACTACACAGCACTTCAGCGCTATCCTCAGGGTCATTTTAAGCAGCAAAATCACCCCCAAAAAAGCACAAAACTGTGAGTCAGCAGATAGGGAGTCCTTCAAACACCTCACCATTGTAAATATCCATGAGGTGTTCCCGAAAAGTGACACATCGGTACTATTTTTGAAAATCACGTCAGAAAATGGGGTATTGGATAGTCAGATGGATAATGAATAATTTCATAAATGCTCTTTCCTAATGAATATCTTCTGTGAGCTTAAGTTTTATGATGTGTCCTGTTCTTTTAATATTGGAATCATCACAAACTGTTAAATTGATAGGCAAATCAAAAAATGTTTCTGAATCTGAGGGGAAATCCACTAATACCAGCTACTGTTTATTCAGTCACCCATGTAGAGTCTATTTTATGTTTTTGAATATGTCACTTAAGACTGTGAGCCTCAGCGTCTTCACCTGAGAGTTGGGAGTGATAATATCTGCTTCATAGAGGAGTTGTGATGATAGTTCGGATATGACACATGAAATTGCATGACAACTATAAAGTGCTATTAAATATGAAGAATTACTATATTATTCCCTCTACTTTTGTTCTTATCCAAATTCGAGTCGCTGACCAAGGCCCACATGAAATCCAGCCATCTTCTTGAAGTTTTCCATAACTGCTCCAGCCAATGGCTCTCTTTCTACTTTGCATTGTAGCCACATGTGTTACCTACTACCCACTCCAGTATTCAAATACTTGGTTTTTATTTCTTTAATGTGCTTTGTATGTACATTAATTCTTATAATAAAGTCTAGAAGAAAGAAACTCTGTCTCCTGTAGTGTAGTGCTCCACGTGTGGTAGGTTCTTGGTACTTACTGAATGCATGACTGGTTAGATGGATAGACGGGTGGATGGGTGGATGGATACATATGTCATCATTGTTCTGTTTGGGCAGATAAGCGTGGTTAGGAGGAACCTAGATGTCATTAGCTTGATAGCTTCCATTTCTTTACTATCCAGATGAAATGGCTTCAGTATCCATCCTAGATCCAGAGGGAAGTCTTCCACACTCCCTGAGCCCTCTGAGAATTTCTGAGGAGGGCTTATGTTCTCCTGGGTCAGTATTTGTGCAAGCTGCCTCCACATCCACTCTGTCAGCATCGATGGCCAACATCTTCTTTCTTCACTGCTTTGACCCAGGCTGAGCACTGCCTTGCTGCTCCCACCACTCTAACCCATTTCTCCACAGATCTCTATGAAGATAGATCTTTACCAAAACTTTCAAGATGAGAAAAGGTGGTTTCACCACAGCACAGAATGGGGAATGATCGGTAATTGATTATTAATCACCACTCTTCTTGAAAGCCCTTTGGCTATCCTTTCCACTTTGACTTTCACATTGGTTGTCTATTCTTCTCAGGCTCCTCTCCACCCTCTTGCCAAGTGGCTCATCCCTCTCCAACCAACAATGATGCCTCCGTGACCAGTCCCCAAATTCCAGTTAATTTTTTTGATAGTGCCATTTAGCTCTCTCTTGTTATCATCCTATAAGACAGCAGGGGCATCATTTATACAAAAAGGGTTCATCAGGATATCCCCCCCCTGCTCCCGCAAAAAAAATGCTATCTCCTCCGAGATTAATGATTCCACTTCTCTGCCAGGCATAAGTAATAGAAAGTCAGTGTTCTGTTTTAAACAGTAAATATTTCCTGAATTTGTCAGCTTAAAAGTTATTTCACTTGAGTTTTCCAGCATGGGGCAAGATAAACTTGTTCTCTCAGGAGCCTTCTCTCTGGTAATCAAACACCCCAAGGACTACTATTCCATCCATCTCCAGAAGCCATCACAGAAAATTAACTTCTCATCTCAGAATGCTGAGTTCCATTGGACATTAATGATGACATGAGGTTCAGTCTTGTCTTGAATAGATTCAGTAAGTTATTAATGAATACCAGACACTGGAGTGCAGTATTTTTCCACATCATAAAAACTGATTATAAGAAAAACTTATCACCAGCTACTCTCCACTTGGTTAAAAAAAAAAAAAAAGTTATTTGGTTTTAGGGCTTCAGGACAAGAAGCTTAACAATGCGTATGGTGGGCCTACCAAATTTTCAATCTTAAACTACATATTTCTCTCTGTTTTTTGCTTTCTTCAGGGCCCAGCTTTCTCTTTTGTATGAAATTTTGTCTTATAACTAATCCTACAATAGTCTTCCCTAACATCCAATATCCTATCTGCCTGACTCTATTGTGACCATTCCACTCCAGCTTATAAGATGCCTACCACATGTGATATTCTGGCTCCACACACTATATATTTTTTATTGGCAGAAACCATGTATAAACAAACGTAATAAACAATAAAGTGTTTTTATTATAAATTCATCTTGGTGCCTTGCATAGTGTTAAGCACCATGGAAGCTACTAAAAAAATACTGTTTAGAGGCGCCTGGGTGGCTCTGTTGGTTAAGCGTCCGACTTCGGCTCAGGTCATGATCTCACAGTTTGTGAGTTTGAGCCTCGCTTCGGGCTCTGTGCTGACAGCTAGCTCAGAGCCTGGAGCCTGCTTCAGATTCTGTGTCTCCCTCTCTCTTTGCCCCTCCCCGTTCATTCTCTGTTTCTGTGTCAAAAATAAATAAACATTAAAAAAGAACTAAAAAAAAAAAATACTGTTTAACATGTAAGTAACATCTAGAATTGCTGAAATTGTTATAATTTGAAAGCAAAATAGAGAAACTGAATGAAGGATGAACTTTAGTCCTCGCTGCTATGCCAAGCAGGGAATTTTATTAACCTGGTCATTAGTCAATGAATATTGGGTGCCGTCAGTATGTGGTTGTCTGTTAGGAGCTCTGGCAGATATATATGCAAGATAAGGTATGGTGTTGCTCTCATGAAGGTTAAGATTGCTATTTTTCTTTTGCTTCATTGGAAAGGCATCCAATTTCTCATACATTTATAAGCTATGAGCCATGAAACCAATACATCTGAACTCAGGTAACATTATGGTAAACAAATGGAAAAAAGGAAGCAGTGTCCATTAAACCATGTAGCAATTACTAATTCTTTCAAGGCTAAGAACAGTTGTTTCCACAAAGTCACTTGAGTAGTGTCTGAGGGTTAGACAAAAACTTCTTACAATGCAGACATTTTTGGTAGACAATTGACTATGTCTAAAAAACAAATGTGTATTTTTAAAACAAAGACAGTAGAATGTTGAACTTTCTGTCAAGGTCAGCTCTCCAGTAGCATCTGTGATGATTTCATTACTGTCTTGCCTCCACTTCTTTTAAGAAATGGCAATGAAAAGTGTTTGGTTTCTTTTCTTAAATTTTCAACACCTCTGTTAGAGACAAAAATACAGTTTCCCCTTTCAAGTGATTATTTTAAAATGTAAAAGTCAAGCAAACCATTAGCATCCCTCCAGATTGTCAGTCCTAATGGTCATGAAAATTGGAAGCGGGACGGTGACCCCAGCACATGCTGTCTTTTTGGAAACATTTGCAAGGGCGGCCTGGGACCTGTGAGGTTAGAGATAATTTAAGAAGTAATCTTATATAGCAAGAAAGCAAGCTTGGAATCTTCCTGGAAAAATAAGCAAAATCAAAGGCCATTCCTATAAAATTTCCAAAGCACTTCACTGGAGTATTGTAACCATTAAAAACAACATCCCTGATTAGAAGGGTAATAAGAAACATCGAATCTCACCCAACTTTTTCACAATTAATCAGTTACGTCAAGTATTACTGAGGCTATAAGCTTTAATTGTGTCATTAATCCTTTGCTCTATGAAACATTGGCAGATACTTTATGTATTTCATATGTAATGAAGCAAACCATCATACCAGCCTACGTAAAAGACTCTTCTCCCATTGCTTTCCCATCAGCTAAGAACTAGATGGCCCCTGCTTTCCTAAGGCTTTCTGGGCACTGGGAGAACCATTTTTTTTTTTTCTATGCAGTCTATGCAGTTCTTTCCTTCCAGTCTTACCATTCAGTAAACAGCTCGACCACACTTAGGTATTAACCAGTCAAGGACAATCTCCCCTACCAAGGAGGGGACAGTAACGAGTCTCTCATTTGCTAACTTCTCCCCTTATTTGGTTTATTTTGAATACTTTTTTAAAAAATAAAATATATTATTACCTTTCCATTTATCTTTCATACCCATGTTTGTCTGAAAGATTGATCGAGTTCTGGATACTATGGGAACATTACGTCGCTTGGGCTTTTCTGGTATCTTAAGTCAATGGCTTTTCCAATAGGGATATGTGTCCTAATGCAGGCTTTCCAAGTGCTATTTCCTCTCGGTGTGCATGGAGAAACAATGCTCACGATTTTTCATCTTTTAAGTTACGGAAAGGTGATCATATAGCATCTGGCTGTTAAGTTAAATTACATTTGGGGGGAGGCAGATAGAGTGGAGTAGAGGCCATGCCATGAGCGGTCAGGAAGCTGGGCAGTGCCACCTGAAGGGGCCAGGAGGCTGCGGGCTGGACGTGCACAGATCCCTGGGAGAGAAAAAGAAAAAAAAAAAGAAGAAGAAGAAGAAGAAGAAGCAGCAGCAGCAGCCAGAGCAGCTTAAATGGTCAAAGAATCAAATGTAAAGTGAACTGCAAGGGTCAGATCTGGATTGAGGCCCAAATTCTGAGTCTCCGCATCCGTCCGGGGATAAACTTGGCTCCTAATCAGGGCTGACAATTAGGCCGTACAGTTAATATTTTTACAGCTGTTTTATTAATAACACATACAGTGCATCCAGCCAGGATTTGTTGGAGACACCTCAGGAAAACGAATGATGTAAATAACAGATGGATGTAGAATATTCCTACAAACAGGCATAAAGATATTCCCTTCTTGTTTAAAAAGAATTCAAATAGACAGATTGTAGATAAACAGGCAGACAGAAAGGGGGAGAGAGAGAGGATTTATGATAGTTGAGGTAGTGGCTGCGTGCATTCACATGGTGGAGAACATGGACATAAACACACACGCACTCTGTATGGTAGGAGAGACTCAAAGCCTTGGCTTCCAGAAAAAATAACCTCTGTGGTGCAAGGGGCTCAGCACTGCATCATGGGGGTCGCTTGAAGCAGGTGTACCGACATGGTTCCTCTAATACCTCCGCTACGTGTCCCAGGATCAGACCAGGATCAGAAATGACTCGTGTGGCCTGCCCATCCATGCCCTGAACCCAGCTTTGACCGATCGGGTGGTCTGGGGACATCCTCTCCTCTTTCTACATATGTCAATTTCCTTTTCGAAGACCCAGGTCGCTGTTTTCAGTTTTGCATCAGAACTGGGAGCAGTGATATTTCAATCTGAATAGAGAAATAAAAAATTCAGGATCTTCATGTCTTTTGTTTTCACTCCTACTATTTTTTTTTGTACTGCTTTTTCATGTGCCTGCTGCACTGTGCTCCTACCATACTTTGCAACCAGATGGCTCAGGAACGAAGAACAAAGGCCACTAAAAAGTGGGCGGGGAGAAAAGGAGAAAGAAGCAGAGAACTGGAAGTCAAGGCGAAATCAGAGATCGGAGCAAAGCTCAAATGATTTAATCCCCGATACCTTGATGTTGAACTGTGTAAGGAGAACAGACACTCTTCTCGGTGACCCTCTGTGTGTGTTGTGTATGAGTTGTGGTGTGTGTGTGTGTGTGTGTGTGTGTGTCGGTGTCACACACGTACATATCCCCGGTCATTTATTTCACTGACAGGGATCAAAGCCGGAATTCTATTTTCTTTGGTTCGTCTCCATGTTTCCTGACACATGTCAAAGCCGGTGTGAGGTGCCTTTACCCAGAGGGAGAATTGCTGAGTGCAGAATTGCTGGGCACGGAGGGTGGGTCCCTGCACCTCGGAAGAGTAATGGGGAGTTAGGAGGGCCCAGGAGTTGCGAGAGCTGCCTTTCACAGGTGGCGATTGGGCAAGTCACCTCCCTTCTCTCACTCTTAGTTTCTTCCTCAGGACATGTACTTCAAAAGGATGCTGTGAGTGTTAAGCGGGCTGACACGTAAAATGCCTCGTAACTAGAAAAGCAGTGTGTGAAAGCACTACACCTAAGACTGCCTCTGCAGAGTGTGCCTTACACAATCAAGCTCTCTCTGGATCTCCAGTTGAATTCAGTGTTTGTATACTATTGGCATTTTGTGATTATAGGATGACTTAGGCTATCAATTACTTTGTATGTGAGCCATAGAAAGGTTTCAATTTTTTTTAGTTGATTTATTTTGAGAGAGAGAAATAGAGAGCAAGCAGGGGAGGGGTAGAGAGAGAGGGAGACAGAGAATCCCAAGCAGGCTCTGCACTGTCAATGCAGAGCCCGATGCAGGGCTCAAACTCACAAACCGTGAGATCACAACTGGAGCCAAAATCAAGAACCAGATGCTTAACCAACTGAGCCACCCAGGTGCCCCGAAAGGTTTCATTTTTAATCAGGAATATCTGTAGCTATAATGCCTGAAAGCAAAAGGAATGACTATCTAATGGTGAAATTTCATACACATTGATCGAGCTCAGTAACATTAGAAGGGAAACATTTGTTAATTCTAACCAGGGTTACACACAGAGGCTTATTCAGAACCCTTGTAAAGCCAGGCCAGCATCCATGCATTTGTGGAAGTATTGAGTAGGAGGGGAGGAAGACCTCATGTGCGATATGTAAGCACTTCCACTAAAGCCTTTTTTTTTTCAAATTTTTTTTTTTTTTATTTCTAGGAGAGAGAGAGAGAGAGAGACAGCGTGAACAGGGGAGGGTCAGAGAGAGAGGGAGTCACAGACTGAAACAGGCTCCAGGCTCTGAGCTGGCAGTCAGCACAGAGCCCGATGCGGGGCTCGAACCCACGAACCGCGAGATCATGACCTAAGCGAAAGTCGGACGCTTTACCGACTAAGCCACCCAGGCGCCCCAACTAAAGCCTTTTTTTGTGCCTTTACAACCCCCAGCCGAGCTAAAGTTCTCTTCTCACTGCAGTGTGCATAATTACGCTCCTCTTCCCAGCCTCAGGGTGGGGACACCTGCGAAAATGACAAGGCTTGATATTCTCACGTGAAACCATTTCCACATCTTTTGCCTTCTCTGATGTCAGGGGGACTCAAGGAGACAAGGAGGGGAATTCGATTAAAGTGACTAACTTCTTGTCTTCCCAGGCCAACTAGGCTTTGGAAGTATATGGTTTATGTTCCCCAGTCAAGAGGAAGGGGGCATCATCCTTCACATGGGGATCTAGGCAGAAGTCCCGCACCACTCTGTACCACAGGCTGCCTCCTAGTTGATGCTCAGAATCTCACGTGTTTGGCAGCAACTCATTAGAAAAATTAAGAAGGACTCGAGAGTCAGCCTACAAGTTTCAAGCCTTGGCTTTCTTGCCAACTATATGTTCTGAACCTCTCTAAGATTGCTTAATTTCCTCAGTCCTTGTAAAACAGCATCAAGATTATCTAACACATAGGGTTGTTGAGAGTGTTCAGTGAGATGATGCATGGAAAGCAATTAACACGGTGCCTGGAAGCCTAGTAAGTGCTAAAAGTTGCTACATTTAGTATTATCATTATGGTCTTAGTGAGCTTGTTCCTTCCGTCTCCTGGAATCACAGAATAATAGAGCTGGACAGAAATGTAGGAGTGGTTTTCAAACCATTTGACCAAAATCTCTAGTAGGAAATGCATTCTATTGTATAACCTCGTACAAGAACAAAAACAAAAGCAATGACTACCACTTGCCGGTAAGATAGAATTATTTGAACATTTTTCAAACGTTGTTAAGAACTGGAGCTTGTTTGTCATAGCTTCCGATGTTCGCCTCTTTGCCTTGTTTCATTTTTTAAATTTAGTGAGCATATTGTGCAGGAGCAAAATGATTTCCATGTATATACTATTAAAACAGAACTTTCATGAAATAAGATGTATTTACTATCTGGGACACACTCTGATGTTTTCTCTTTGGTTTGATGCTGTTTTGTTTTCCTTTTAAAAGCTGGTTGTGACCCAATAAATCATTTTCAAAACTGAATGGGTCACTGCTCATTGTTTGAGAACGCGGATGTAGACAAAGCATTTCCCTTCACAGATAAAGAAGTCAGACTTAACGTGGCTTGTCCCAGATCCTTCACGAGACCAGGGCAGAACTGGGCTCTGAACCCAGGTATCTAGGCTCCCGAAATCCCAAGATACTTATAGTCACTGACAGGTGTTAGGCTGCAGGGTTTTGCCTTTGTTGCTTTTATGTCCTAAATATCTCAACCAAGGATTCTTCACGATTCATTGCCACTCAGAGCAGCCAAACAGACGTGTGCAGGTCATTCTGAACATGCTTGAGAATTTCCCGAATCTTAAGAAAGATCTGTTTTCTGCACTGCATTGGCAACGCAGTTGGAAAGTTACTTGAATGTTTTTCAAAAATTGTTTATAGATTTGAAAACTGTTTGGGGTTTGTGATTGCTTCTGTTGTTTGCCTCTTTGTATCATCTCATTTTTCAAAATTTAATAAACACTTTGCAGAGGACCAAAATAATTGGTCACACATTTGTGGGTTCCCAGATTTGTTTTACATGTGTATGCAACACAGCGTAACTCAAAACATGCTCGAGCCCAGTGCGTCAAATCATCTCCGATGCTGTGGTCAAGACCAAAGCAGAACTCAAGTGAGCACCCACAGCCTCAGACCACATCACTCCCGGGGCCTCTGACCACAGTGCTTGGGGGCCAGATTCTGGCCCCAGTGACGCATATGGTGCCGTGACAGCCCACGGCCAAAGCTGCTGTCACAGGCTCCCACAGAGGGCTGAAGACTCATTCTGGGGTCTGCTAGGTTGGAGCCTTTGCTCAATTTGTGCCAACAAAGGAAGAGCAGCCACGTTAGGAAGCCGAAGTTGACAATGGCATACCTGCCTAGCTCCTGTCACCTGGCCCACAAAGGGCTACCAAGCAGGGTTTGTCATGGGCCCACCTGTAAAGCAGGGAAAGATTGTATTATCTCTTTTCCTTCTTTATCTGGCACATTCGGGACTTTATTTCTCCTTCCTATGATGCATATGAGTCCACTGATCATGGAAAGGGTGCTGAAGGCTCAGTGGATTTTCTTTTTGTCCCAAATCCTATGCTGGTCTTTCTCTATAGAGATCATTCATCTCTTTTTACGTTGGATCATTCAGCTCTAGGAATGTTGGAATTCACGAGACAATTTCTGTTTTTTTTAATTTTTTAATGTTTTATTTTATTTATTTCTGAGAGAGAGAGAGAGCGAGCATGAGCAGGGGAGGGTCAGAAAGAGAGGGAGACACAGAATCTGAAACAGCCTCCAGGCTCTGAGCTGGCAGTCAGCACAGAGCCTGATGCAGGGCTCGAACCCACGGACTGTGAGATCATGACCTGAGCCGAAGTCGGATGCTTAACCAACTGAGCCATCCAGGCGCCCCTCATGAGACAATTTCAAAACAATGTTTCACAGGAGACACAATGTGTCTTCCCCTCTCTCTGCCCCTCCCCCTCTCATGCTGTCTGTGTCTCTCAAAAATAAATAAACATTAAAAAAATTAAAAAAACGTCAACAATGTTTCACTTCCATCCCACCTCACTTTATCACAACAGTTTTTACCTAATGAAGCTGGTTAGCTTCAAGGAATTTTCTCTGATTTAATTGTCCCATGAAGAAGTAATAGGTTGAGAAGGCTTTGTGCAAATACCAACAGACCTTTAAATTGTGACAGTTTGGTTCTTACAGAAATTAAGATAAATAAACAACCAGAATATGGAATCAGTCACAACCCATCTGGAATGTTCAAGCCCCAAATTTGGATCCCCCTGAAATCTGAAGCAATCACATATTCATTCATTGACTCAATCATTCATCTGCATGCTTATTTATCGGTTGAGTTTCATTTAACAATGAAGTCTGGGTCTTCCCTGTACTTTGCACTAGGCTAAGATCCAGGTTTATACTGATGAAGTGGATTGGAATATGGTATTTCCAGTTCACATGGGGACATCTATGCATCTTTGCCACAGAGTGATGAAATGCTAGTCTTGTGGCTCACAGGTCTTACCACTTGTCGCTAGGGAGCTATAGCAGCTGATAGTCTCTTCATCTCATATTATCATGGAGGTTTTTGTACCAGCAGCTGTAAGCCCAATGTGGCTCTTCCCACATGTCTCCAAACCAGTTTTCAAATGAAGAAGGTAGTAATCCAGTTATTATTATAATACCTAGAATGTTCCATTTTAGCCATGATTAGACATTCAGACTTTTAGTCTTTTTTTTTTTTTTAGACATTCAGACTTTTTGTCACATATAACCAAACTGGTTTAAAAATTATTTGCCCCAGATCGCTCCTTGGTTGATGATCTTAATTCATAGCTATAGGCACTTGAATGCAAACACCATGTGAATGATCTGGCCAACACATGTCCCTTATATAATACTGGAAACTCCTTCCTGCTTCCTCTCTCATGGTACAGCGATTAAGTTATAGTCTCTCACTCCAGACCTAGGCTTCTATAATCTTTGCTATGATACTGAGACTAACACTTTGCAAAATACATTTTCCCTTTGTTTCCAATGGAGGTAGAAAAGGAAGGAAGCCAGGAGTAGAGGAGAAGGGTCTTCTTCCTTCTTGGTGTCATTGTCCCAGTCGTGGCTCCTGACCCCACCTCTTCTCAGCATGCTCAGGACAGGCTGCCCCATATCCCCAAGGAACCGCAGCATCTAGGCTGTTCTCCTACTTGATGATCTGCATCCTATCTCCGTGTAGCCCCTCCACTCAACTGCCAGGTCTCCGGCGGTGTTGCCATTTTGCACTTTAATCCTCTAAATTCCCTTATTAAATCCCCAAGCTGAAATACTAGATGTAGTTTCTGTTTTCCCCGTGGCCCTTGACTGTACAGTGCTTATACCAGGAGTCCCAGAAAGGAGGCCGTCCAGGATGGGGTCATGGGCTTGATCTGGTTCTATCACTGGGCTTGAATGTAGTGCGGGCACCTGCTAATGGAAATGAAATGTTAGTATTTCACGGCTTAGTGACAACTCAGTTTATCAGGGCTAATTGTGATAAAGTTCCCATAAAGTCAGTGTCTTAGGAGATGAAACACCTCTTGGCCTTGGCCTTCATGGTAGCAGAGTGAGAGTACGGATGACAATTCCAAGAACACTGGGGTGAGAGGGCTATTTTGGATGCTTTGGGGGGCTTATAGGAGAGGAGTGATGGATGAGCTTGGGGATTTAAACCCTTAGCCTGAATTACAGTCAGAAAACTCAAGAACTTTTTCTATGGTGGCCCCAAAGATTATCTTCTTATGATCACATAGCTGAACTCACTGAAAATCAGACTCAGAACTTAGATGTGTTGACTGCAAAATTATATACATTCACCAAACCACTTACGTGAAAGTCAGGACATTGACTGGGAAGACATGAGACCCTGACACATGAAATGGGATGTCTGGGTCAATGGAGCCAAAGCGGAGAATCTTGCATTTGAATCCCTTGAACTGCTTGAATCCACTACATGACTATGGAAGCGGCTCACGCTCCTGGGTTTGAGAAGAGCAGCTTCCCTTTGCTTGAAGCCCCTGGAATAACTTTGCTGGGGTGGCTTCCTTGTGAGAGAATGTCTGTTGTCCTCAAGACTTACCCCAACTACCATTCACTGTCCCTACACCTATAACTAGGATCATATCTCATCAAGTTCCAGGGGGACAAATGCAAAGTGTGATTCTGGAGGAGATAGCTTATACTAAAAAAAAAAAAAAAGTGAGATTTTTATCCATTTATAATGGCAGAAACTTAGCATATGTAGGAGAATGGTTTCTAAGAATGTTAGAACAAAGGGGATGAATATAACATTGGATTGAACTGACTTTATTGATATGAATGCACTTAACAGACCATAGATTTTCCAGAATTGCCCACTTTCTTCTTCTTGCCCACCTTCAAATCTCTCCAACTACCACCTCCATCTTGTCTTATTCCTCAACTCACCAAAGGTGATTAACTTTCTCTTGCTCTTGCTATCTCTTGCCATCCCCTCCATCCATTTCTCTTTCTCTTCCTTGCCTCCCTTTCTCTCTTACTCTTTCCTCAAGAAAGAACAAATGCAAGGAAAGTGCTAGTATTGCACCTGTATCAAGGGAAAGGAGATTCATAAATCTTGAAGAAAATTAGACAAAAATAAGAGCTCATGTCATTCAGTTCTAAATATATTCGTGTTCCCTAAATGCCCCTTTCAGATTTTCCATTACAATTTTCATTCACTTTCTTATTTTCATCTAGTTGGGATCTTAGGTATAAGGTCTTTCACAACCAGGGCAACTGAGAACTTGAAATCTTAAATCATCCTCAGCCGTTTCTATTGTCCTCTCTGGTATATTTCTTCTGCTACTTATCACTACAAATTACAATATTTTATTTCGACCAGGGATTTGATTTTTATTTATATATTTGTTTGCTTTTCCTTAATGACCTGGAACAGATTCACAGTTTTACAGCAAAATTTTAGGGGGGAATTGCATTCAAAGTGGCAAATAACCAACTTCAAAGAGAATTTGAATTAGAATCCATTTTTAAGTTGAGTATGGCTTGGTTAATCCTTCAAGTAATAATTGAGGAAGGAAGCCAGTAATGAAACTAAATTATTAAGATCACCAATTCTGAGCCCAAACTGCCTGGGTTCCAATTTCAGCTCTGCCATTTCCTAGCGATGGGATTGAGCTAAATATAAAGAATCTCTCTGAGCCTAGGTTTCTTCATTTATAAAATGGCACCTATCACACGGTGGTGTTGTAGGAATGAAATGAGCTAGTATGTGTAAAGGGTAGACCAATGTTTGGCACTTAGTAAGCTGTATATGTGTAAGTTTTATTATTAACAGCCTTCTGAGGACCTTATCTTTTCTGATTTTATAGGTAAGAGACTAAAACTTAGAGGTATCCATTAACATGCTCTAGTAGCATGCCTGATAAATGAAAGAGCTTCGATTTGAAACCACATCCATTAGATTCTAAAGTCCACGTCCTGTCTGTTGTGCAATGTGCCTTCCCTTTTAATAATCAAACGTATAGTAATCGATGTACCACATCATAATACCCACAGATTAAATAACTTCCAGTGTATAAGAGTTTCATTCATGTAACAGGCTTTCTCTCTTTCTTTTTTTCACTTGGAAGGCATTTTTCAATGGCTAATGTTACAAATGGAGTTAAACAGTTTGGGGGGAAAATTATGGTGTTACTGACTATATGGAAGAAAATGAAAAGAAGGTGGACAAAATCGCCCTTTATTCTAATGGCCCTCAAAAATGGGCCACAAATCTTCCTGAAGGAATCATGTGATTTTTGACTTCTAGACTCAGAAATGGCCTCTGACTTGATGCTCTTGTCTCTATCATTCATCCTATGTTTGGGGAAAGAGAGGGAAACACCCCATCATTCCTCCCAATTTGTAACTTATCATACAAAAAAGAACCTTTTGAATGTTATGAATTTTTAATTTTTTTTCATTTAGTTGATTCTCTTGCTGAGAAAAGAGACTGCCAAAGAACTATGCCTAGTATGAGCAATAAACACCAACAGTATCTGCTGCATTAATAATTTAAACATAAATAATCAGACAAAATGATCTGGCAGGGCCCACAGGTGAATCATGCAGAGTTTTAAAGATGCTGCTATGGCTAAACCACACAGCTTTTCAATAAAAATTCTACTCCAAATGTGGCCAGAGATGTGTTAGAGAGGCCACTGATTTAGCATCCATTCTGCTATCACACTGATCTTACTGTTTTCACCAAGATACATCCCTACCCAAGACCTCCATAAGTTTTGTATTATCCATGGGGTCTGGTTCATGGTCTTCTGTCAAGTAGCTGTATTTCATCTACCTTGAGCTGATACTCAGCATGGACTTCTGACTGATTGGGCATCCATTCTGACTGATCAGTCTCTGTATCTTATTTTTGTATTAATGATTTTAATTGCCATTGTATTGGTTTTCTATTGCTGCATTAAAAAGTTGTCATAAGCTTAATGGCTGGAAACAACACTCATTTATTCTCTTACAGTTCTATGAGTTAGAAATCCAACACATCTCCCTGGGCTAAAATCAAGGTTTTGGCAGAGCTACACTACCTTTTAGAAGACTTCAAACTTCTCTTTTGCTTCCCTCTTCTACTTAAAAAGTACCTTTGTGAATAACAGGGCTACTTATGTAACCCAGGATAATCCCCCTATTTTAAGGTTAGCTGACTAGCAAATGTAATTCCATCTACAACCTTAATTCCCTTTTGTATATATCTTAACATATTCACAGGGTCTAGAGATTGGAGCATGGACATCATTGGGGGCCATTATTCTGCCTACCACACCCATTAATGCAATTATCCCTATATACTATTAACTGTTCTTTGCCGAAATCAAGCTGAGCTCCTCATTGACTCTCAAGGTCGATGTCTTTTCCCATCTCTGTGCCTTTCACTATTTGCTTCTTCATTCCAGCTTAGCCCTTTCCTTTCCTCTCAAAGCCTGCCCATGCTGGGGTACCTGGGTGGCTCAGTCGATTAAGAGTCCAACTCTTGATTTTGGCTTAGATAATGATCTCGTGGTTCATGAGATCAAGCGCCGCATCAGGCTCTGTGCCGACAGTGTAGATTCTGCTTGGGATTTTCTCTCTCCCTCTCTTTCTGCCTCTCCCCTGCTCATGCTGTCTCTCTCTGTCTGAAAATAAATAAATATTTTTAAAAATCCTTCCCATCCTTCCAAACCCAGCTTAAGTTTTGCCTCCCACATAAGCTTTTCCCATTTCAGAGTGTTCATCTTATTTTTGTTTTAGCCCTCCTTTCGTGATTTTCCATTAGAATTATATTATGTTGATCCATATAAAATTGCCAATATTTTGTGCTCACAAAAAAAGAAATTGCATATGATTAACCCAGTACTATTTATCATTTAGTTGTTCCAAAATTATTTTATTTGTATTTGGTTTTTTTTCCCCTTCTCATTTGGATTATCATCTCTTTGAAACTAGAACTATGTCTCATAGTTCCTTGGAATCATTCCCTTCCAACTCATGTTTGCTCAAAAGATAGTTCATTCAGTGTTGATGTAGCTGGGCCATGTTTTATCTGTTATGGTTATTTCACCGAAATCAACAAAATCACAATCTTGCCAACTTAAAGGGAAAAATTAATTTATTAGAAGGATAGTGAATTTAAAACTCACACAATGGAAAAAGAATGGCAATCATTGGAGAGGAGAGGGCTAAATTAACTTTAGAAATGCATATAGTATTGGCGATGAATAAATCAGTACCAGGAGGTTTCGTTCTGCTATAGAGTCTTGAAAAGCCTGAAGGAAGAATGATCCTGGTTTAGGCCCTTCCCTACTTTGTGAATGAGAATGGAGCTAACAAGGACATTTTGATTAGCAGTCCACTAGGACCACATAAAATGTAGGGAGAGCAGTTTTTAGACAGGATGCTCATACCAAAGAAAGGATGTAGAGGGACTGGGTAGACAAAGTGACCAATGCACATAAATAACATCTAAACAGAAACTTCTGTGTTATTTGGCATTGTCAATACAAAGCAAGTAGGGATAATAGGAAAAAGTATAAAATAAAACAAGGGTAGCAATGGCTTTTAATGAACTATAGTCTACATTAAAGTCTTCACCTCTGTTCTCCAACTAAAAAATTAGCAACACCAACAGCTAATATTTATTGAGCATGCGGTATAAGCCAGGCACTGTGCTAAAATGATAGCTGCATATTCTCATTGAATCCTTATGATAACCTCCTGAGTTGAGAATCATTATTATCCTCATTTGATGAGGAAGGACAAGGAGCAGAGAAGTTATGCAAGCTACCCACAGCTTGTACCTACTAACTGTAAAGGAGGAAATGTAATGAGGTGAGTCAGAAGAGGTGCAATAAGAGAGGTACACCTATATCATTTGGACTTCAGTAACATTTGAGAAGACCAGGCTAAGGAAAGACAGCTTTAAGTTGGTGATTCATTCAATTAGTAACTGTCTCCTGTGCTGGAGGCCAGAAAGAGGTAGAGGGAAGAATATTTTTGTTAATGGGGTCGATTGACACTTGGACACTGAGGGAGTTTCTCTAAAAGGATGTAGGTCTTGAAGAATACGTCGGAAACAGTCGTGGTCAGGAAGGCAATCCTGAGGATATGTATATAGGTGAGTGGGAATTCAGTATATTTAGGAAACTGCAAGCAGTGAGGTATTATTGAAGTGTATCAGGCATGAGGAGAATTTGGGGATGAGAATTCCAAAGAGATAAGACTGAAGACGTAGATCAGAGCCAGTTTTTAAAAGGTTTGAAGGCTGTACTAAGGCATCTGCTTCTTGAACTGTAAACAGTGGAGAGTCTCTGGATATTTTTAAAGCCTGTACGTCACTGACAAGATCAGATTTGCCTGGACACTGAGAAGGTAGGCCTGGAGTTAAGGATGACTCCTTGTTTTCTGATGTAGGTAGTTGGGCAAATGAGGTACCATTAAACTGAGGAATGAATTCCAGGAGGAGAACAGATTTGAAAGGAAAGAAAATGACTTTGGTTTGGAGACCTCCTTATGTCGATATCCAACAAATGCTTGAAAAGGTAGAGCAGAGCCCAGGGAGTATCAACACATAGGGAACAAGAATTTGAAATGATGGGAAAGGTTATGGATGGAATAGTGGATGAGCTCGTCCAAGGAGAACATGTAAAATGAGAAGAGGGATAAGAACAGAAATGATGGAGCCACTAACATTTAAGGGTTGGGGGAGGAAGATAATCCAGGCAGGGAGGCTCAGAAGAAATTCAAGGATTAAGAGAAATAGAAAAGAAAAATTGAAATAAATAAAGATAAGAGGATGTGTCTGGAATACAATTTGCTGTGTATCCTTCAACTAAGAAGAGAATTCAATATTTTCCATGGCATTTGACTAGTAGGAGGTTACTGGTTGTCCCACTGGTTAAAATCTGTTTGCACGATAGTCAAAGTCAGGGAGTTGAATGTAAATGGCTGTTGAAGAACTGGGGACACAGAGAGCATTGTACTGAAAATGAAGGACAGAGGTGGGAGGTGGTGGACTCATGGCAAGGAATCGTATTTTCCACGTATGAGAAGCAAAGAAAGATGTGGAGAAGAGGGGTTGGAATGAGGATGAAGACGGGGAGTGGGTGAATAGCAGGAAGGGACAGATAAGGGCCGCGGTGGAACTTTGGTCTAGAAGAAATGGTGCAGATTTTTCCCCTGAGACAGAGACACCCTATTTAGCTCACCCACAATTCTTTTCCCCCTCTCTTTTTCTTAACTTCTCTGGCCTTTCAAAATTTAGTCCTAATATAGGAATCATGACTAAGGTCATGTATGCAAAGTGCCTGCACTGTGCTGGTTCCAAACAGAAGCTCCAATAACATTCTATCCCTCTTTCCTTTTCTTTCTCGTTGGGCTGGACCACTCTTCCTTTCCATTTTCCCTTTGCCTGTAAAGGACATGAAATACTTTAAGACTGAATTACCAATTGCTTGGCCACAGCCAAGCAGCTGTGGCATGTTGATTATAAGAAAGTCTCTGAGGAACAGTTGGCTACAGCTCCTATGTCCCATCTTAGGACAACGGACTTCCTACTGAAACATCCAAGCCATGGGCTTCACAGAGTTACCCTGTGCAGATAGTCTTCTTTCTCCCACAAACCTGCTGTTTCGGGTCAGAAGTGAACAAAATGTGCCTAGGTCATAGCACTCTATCCACAAAGGGCTAATGTGAGTAGAAGGTCAGCCCCTGAGGAAAAAGATAAGGAATATAATTCTGGTGGTCTGTTCCATTTGCCTTGCCCCCACCCAGCTGATGACCACAGTGACAGCGTACAGGAAGCTAAGACGAAACCAAAAAACAGAAACATGTGGAGCAATAGCAAGTCACCAAACCAGGATTTCCCTGGTCCAGTGAGATGTTCTGTGAAATCTTCCTTGGACCAGTAAATTTAGGAAACACTATGCATAATACTTACAATGTTTATTAACAGTAAAGAAAACAAATTTTTTAAAAAAACAAATCAAGTTCTTTCACACTGATTCAATCATGGGTTCCATTTTTAGAGCCGCATCCAGTAGAACAGATATAGAACAAGATTTGACCATGGTAATGGTGTTCAAAAACTTTTTTTCAAGTTGATTTCCCATCATAGTTCAAATACAAGCTATCACAAGTGATCCCAAATCAGGAAAATGTGTAAATAGGCTTCTATGGATTTGAATGAATAAAATTCCAATAGCATTGAAGAAAGAGTTTAAGCCTATTTTTAGAAGATGGTCTTAGTTGGGTATTCCATTTGGTGTGGAATCCAATATTCAAAAATTGCCATCTTTTTCTGTTGTACTTTATCCTAAATATATTCCATAGTATGTTTTCATAATTAATATGCAAATAGATGTATAGTTTATAATTAATTTCAACCGGGCACAGTGAAAACTTGAAAACCTCAGCATGAAGGCATCTTTTTTGGTAGAAGTTCAATGAAATCCCCAAATGTCTTTGTTTTTGCAATCCATAATTTGCAGATTATTAATACAATAAATCCTTGTTGTCTGTGAGAGTTGGCATCATACCCACAAACTCCTGTGCAGAAAGCCCACAAAGTAAAAATCCAAATGGAAAGAAAAAACCATGTGGTTTCTGTGTACGCTCATTACCTGCTTCTGAAACCATAATATCTCGGCCTTTTATAGATCTTATAACAGGCTCCACAGGAAGCAGCTGCAGTCATGAGCCATAGGACAGACTAAACACACCATCTGCATGGAAGGAGGCCTGGTCTTCTGGAGACCCAATCTTAGGCACAGGGCAGAGCACCATCGATGGCATATTTTGTATGTGTATTAAAAAGACAAAAACAAAAACACGCCAGAAAGTAGCATATTATATAACTTGAAGGGAGTTGAGAAATCAAAGATTCCAAAATCCTCTTTCTGCCTTTTCTGGTGGGAGCTTTGGATTGGTTAAGGGGTTTGCCCAAGATCAAGTGTCTAGGGAGACACAGGTTAAGATTGAAAACCAACTCTGGCTTCTGTGTCTATATTCTTTCCATTCCCCTCCAGAGACTTGTTCAGGGAGCCGAGGAGAGAACAGCCAGAGGATTTGGTGGCACCTACCCATGCACTTTGTGCCACTGAGCTTCTTCAGATCTAGCCATGGAACTGTAACCATAGTGACTGCCAAGCCACAGTCCCTCTCATCACACCATTCCGAGAAAAAAAAAAAAAAAAAACCACACTAAAATGGGGACACTCATTCCCAAATCCCAAGTTCAAATTCCATCCAGCAGTGTCTTGCATATGAAGACTTGTCACAAATTCAGCCAGACTAGTTGGGGTTAAAGCACTGACGAGACCAAACACTTTGTGACAGAAGTCATAGCTGTTCCAGGAGTTAGGGTTCACCTTTCTGAGAGCTCTTCGGTGCCAACCCAGAACCAATATCCCAGCGTCGCTGGAGGGAATGATGGCGCCCTGCATTTCAGAGAAGATTTAAAACCAAGATCCTAACTGCTCATCATCATTAAAAATCTCCAGGCAGTTTTCATAAGAGCAAGGGGGTGGTTGCCTGAGGTTTTGGCTGACAGTCAACCCAACTAATTACATTCTGTCTACTGTGTCCTCCTGCAGTTTCAATTGGATGTGTTATATTTTTTTAAACTTCCTGTCCTAATCTGAATGTAGGGTTGCTATGTGTTCTTAAGCAGATGCTGCTGTTCTTCCTGGTAAGAGAGGCTTTTCAGATTTGTTTTTTTTCTTACAAGAGTTTGTGAGACTTTAAATTAAAAAATATATATATACCAAATAATCCTAAGATCTTGGCACCAAATAATTTCCAATGCAATGTTTGCAGATAACGAGTTATTTATATTGTTATTTTCTCCAGCCATGCATTGACATGAGCAGACGTTCTTAACCTCAAAGAAGTAATGTCCTATTTCTAGCCAGCATCATAGAACTCCTTTTCCCTTTCCCTCTCTCCTCTCCCTGTGGCTCTTCCTACTGGTGAATTTCATGGTCAATTTCCACATTTTTGGGCACAGTTGCAACAAGTTAACCTTAAGTTAGTTTTATCTATTGGTCTATCTGCCTGTCCATCTACGGATTTGGTTATAAGTCGAATTGTTAAAATCTAGGGGCATCTGCGTGGCTCAGTCGGTTAAGTGTTCGACTTCGGCTCAGGTCATGATCTCACCGTTAATGGGTTTGAGCCCTGCGTCAGGCTGTGTGCTGACAGCTCAGAGCCTGGAGCCTGCTTCAGATTCTGTATCTCCGTCTCTATCTGACCCTCCCCTGCTCATGCTGTCTCTCTCTCTCTCTCTCAGAAATAAACATTAAAAAAAAACATTTTCAAATTGTTAAAATCTTACCTTTTCTGGTAGAACTCCTCTGTGAGCTCCAGCAAATATATCCATCAATGCAATGAGTCCTTTGGTGGGAGCTCAGAAACAGGAAATGTGACTTCCTTTCTTCTTTCTTGTACACCTAGCTTCTGGTTCCATGGCCTTGGACAAATGCTCTCACCTCTGAGAAGCACACATTCTCCAGCACCGATGAGTAAAGAGGTGCCGATGGGGGATTCTCCAAGGATGCCTAGAGCCTTTAACTTTATATACCTTCCTCCATGTTTAGAGACTAAGAAATATGAGCTTGCACTAAAACATTTTTAAAAATGTCAATGCTGGATGTCAACTGGACTTATTGGGGTGGTCATTTCACAATACATAGAAATATCAAATCATTATGTGATATACCTGAAAAAAGTTTTAATGATAGATTTTCTGTTTTGATAAAGAAATTACCAAAGCTTCTCAGATATTTCACTCAATCTGATTAAAAATTCTGGCTACCATTTTGAAAGGCTTTCTGTATACCAGGTCCAGGTCAAGGCCCTTTATTTGTATTAATTCATTTGCTCCTCCACTGCCCTTACTGGACCCACTTTCAAGATGAAGAAGCAGATGCACAAAAAGGTCATTTGCCCAGACAGGAAGCGAGACAGACAGGATTCACAACCAGAAAGTTCAATTCAGATCCACACTCTTCCCCACACTGCACCGCTGCCTTCCTTGGAACAGGCATTTTATAAACTTCAGTTCCCCACAAAACTCATGAATTTCCACAGGAACGAAATATGTGGTCTCTTTCCTCCTTCACCCTCAAATAAGGATTTAAAAGAGAAAAAAATAAGATTATCTTCTGGGAGTTAAACTATAAATATACACATGAAGAATCAAACCAAAGATATCCAAAGTCATTTAAAAAATAGAAGACGTCTTAATGCACTTTCTTCGGCTCTGGGTGGACTTGTTTTTTTTGAAATCATTTCCTTGCTTCTTGGCATGACCTCACTCAAGGTCTCCCTTGCCCATGTCATCTCGACTTCCTGCAGGGATGCCGGCAGAAAAGAAAGTATCTAAAGAATAATTTATCTTTCTTAAAAAAATGGGTCAGTCAGAAGGCATTTTGGTGGCCATGGCAGCACTGAGAGTGTGTCCTTGAGTCAAATATCACCAGTGCCCTCTGGAGCTTAAGCCAGAAGGAAGTTATCCTCTGAGGAAAACTCTACTTGACTGCTTTGGTGGCTTGTGTGTGTTCTGTGGGAAAATGGATGTCTCGGATAACTCAGCTTGAGCACTTTGTCTTTAGACCATACAGCTACATTCCTCTGTGCTTACTGCAAGCCCATTAAACTTTCTTCTGTTGACTAACTGCCCTGTCATGGCAATGCCTCCAGAAGATAAGACGTAGCCCTGCGAACATGACCTACGCTTCTTAATGCAAACCAGTTATTGGCATTCTGATTCGACATGATCTCAGGAGCTGTGCTCATGTGAGTCTGTCCTTGGAACTTCCCCTCATCAGAATGATTGCAAACCCAAAGTCAAGGGCCACACCGAATCCCGTGGCATGTTCGTGATATAAAGGCCCCCTCTTGGGGGCTCTTCAGAGGTGTCTCCCTACGGCATGCCTCTGTGTCTTGGGCCCTGCATACATACTCCTTGACGCTCCCCCATCTAACGGTTTCTTGTACTTCAGTGGCAAGTCACAACAGGTGTGTTTCTCAAGCCCAGCTTTCTGTCTCTGGTACAGTAAGCTGCAGTTCTCAGTAAGGGATGAACCGAGCAGTACATATTTATTCTCACAGGTACATATTGGTTTTTATATTCACATGTGTGCTTCCATTTGCAAGACAAAAAGGATTATACAATATGAAATAACAGCAAAACTAGAAGTGCAGGATTTGTATTTATCAGAATGGGATAGATGTCAGGATAATAAGCATATCGAGGGAACAAACAGTCTCCTTGAGCATTCCTGCCTGCCAGGCCATGTGTGAGGCAGAGCAGAACCCCCCCCCACCCCCACCCCTTTGGCTGAACATCTCTAGTGATTTAAAATTCAGACATCGTGACACCAGTGACAAAGGGATTTCAAGAAAGACGTCTTCAGTGCATCTGAGATATTTCCAGTTCATTGTAAAGAAGGAAATGAATAGACGGCAATTAAAACCAAACTTTATATATCCCAGCTATTGTGTGAATTATGTACGGAATTGTGATCAGAGAGGAGACAAAGCCCCAGCTTGAGTTGTGTTACGTATTATACGGGAAGGACGTGTTTTGAAGTAATTGACATTTCAAGAGTTAGCAGAAATAATTAGTCTCGGTGTCACCTCTATTTAAATCAATCTTAGTACAAATCAGAAATTAAAATGTTAACCGACTAGCTCGATTGCCTTTTTCGAGTTAAGCAGTAAGTAAGTGGAGTCTGAGTATCCAGCACCGTGCTGGTGAGTGGGTGGGATACAAGGGTGGTCCCTGCCTGCAGATTCTTCTAGTCTAGTAAAACCGGCTTACACACAAGAAAGAGCTAGAAAATGCAACCTTCGTATCCAGCGTGAGGTCACATCAGTGGTTCTCAATCAGAGGCAATTTTGCCTCCCAGGGGACATTTGGCAACGTCTGGAGACATTTTTGGTTGTTTCAGCTGAGGGTGTGCTACTGGCATCTAGTGGGTAGAGGCTAGGGTTGCTGCGAAACATCCTACAATGCACTGGACAGCCACGTTCGAGGAAGAACGGTACAGACCCAAACGACAGTAGAGCAGAGGCCGCGAGCGCATACCGGTACCACCTCGGGCGCATGCGCATACCCGGTGCTACTGCCTACTGCCGCGTTGTTTCCTACAAGAGCAACTCCGTGAGGTTCCCAGGGAGGGCGAAGCGAGATGGTGCTTCAGTCCCGGGAGGACTGAAACCCTCAGAGTACTTGGATGGGCCAAGAAGCCCCTTTTTTTCACCACAGGAATTCTCCGTCGATCCCTAACTCCCTGCACTCAGCTGTCAGTTGAACCTCCTCATTCTGCTGGGGTGTCAGGCACCTGTCAAGGTTTTGCTACCCTTTAATCAAGCACTTATTATGTGCCAGGATCTGGCAAGCATTTTGCGGATTTTAAGTCAGTCAGTGCTTGTAACAGTTTTTTCAAAATATTTCCTTTTGTTGTCTCCATTTTAAAGATGAGAAAACTGAGATGCAGGAGGCCAAATCATTTTTTCCTACGTGCTACAGCTGGTAGATGGTGGAGCTGGACCTTATTCCCAGGTGGTCTCACTTCAGTCACTCTACTACTACTGGCAAATGACTTCTCCCGGGTAGTAATGATCCCATTTCCTTCAGATTTCCTTCACAATGAAGTGTGTGCTCGGAAAACCACCAGCAGAGATACCCACATAGGCAGCAAATGCACCTGGCACATCCTGAGCATGGATTTATAGCCTCTGCTCTCTTCTGGCTCCAGGGAATCTGGTGAGTGTGTGGTGGGGGGAGGGGGGGTGCAATTTTCCCCCTTTTATTCTTGAGTAAGTTCCTTGTTAGGAAGAACTGGACTAATAAGTTCGAATCATAGAGGTTGAAACACAGTAGAGTAAATTTCAGATTGTTAAAATGAATTATGTACCGCTTTACACTTGAGTTGTTTTTATTTGTTTCCTTTTTTTCAAAACTTTTAACTAAGGGGCGGCTGGGTGGCTCAGTAGGTTAAGCAGTTAGGCATTCAACTTCAGCTCAGGTCATGATCTCACAGTTCATGGGTTGGAGCCCTGCATGGGGCTCTGTGCTGACAGCTGAGAGCCTGGAGCCTGCTTCTGATTATGTGTCTCCTTCTCTCTCTGCCCCTCCCTGCTCACCCCTGCCTCTCTCTCTCTCTCTTTCTTTTCTCTCTCTCTCTCTCTCTCTCAAAAACTAAACATTAAATTTTTTTAAAATTCCAGTTAGTTAATATACAGTGTAATATTAGTTTCAGGTGTTCAAACTGGTGATTCAATACTTTAATACAACACCCAGTGGTCATCACAGGGTGTTGTATTAAATTAATGGAGATCTCCCTTCCAGGAACGTTTTCAGTTTTAAACTTTTATCTTTCATTGTAGCATGAGGAAATTTCAAGCATAGCAAATACATAAATAGATACCTCAAAAGAGCATCCAACTTCCTGTAAGTAAAGTCTCTGCTGTATTATACCTTTTACTCAGATAGATCCAACTTTTAAAAAAGCGAACATTTATTTTCCTTGAACACCTAACACCAAACAGTATTCAGGATACTACAGGGAATCTAGAGGTATAATACTCTAGTTTCTGTGGGGGCACCTGGGTGGCTCAGTCAGTTGAGTGTCCAGTTGGTTGAGCTCTGGTCATGATCTTGCAGCTTGTGAGTTCGAGGCCCGCGTCTGACTCTGTGCTGACAGCTCAGAGCCTGGAGCCTGCTTTGGATTCTGTGTTTCCCTCTCTCTCTGACCCTCCCACACTCACACTCTGTCTCTCTTTTCCTCAAGAATAAATAAACATTTTAAAAATTTTTAAAAAGTACACACTCTACTTTCTGCTATCAAGCAAATGGCACAAATAAGCTACTATGAGCTCTGTAAGCGCCACAATAAAGATGAGGACATGGGCCAGTCAAAGGGATTTACAGGGGAGAATTAAAAAAAAATTTTTTTACATGTATTTATTTTTGAGAGACAGAGAGAGGCAGAGCACAAGTGGGGGAGGGGCAGAGACAGAGGGAGACACAGAATCCAAAGCAGGCTCCAGGCTCTGAGCTGTCAGCACAGAGCCTGATGCGGGGCTCGGACCCATGAACCATGAGATCATGACCTGAGCTGAAGTTGGATGCTTAATCAACTGAGCCACCCAGGCACCCCTGTTGTTTTATTTTATTTTTATTTGTTTATTGTTTTAAATTTATTTCTAGGAGAGAGAGAGACAGCGTGAGCAGGGGAGGGTCAGAGAGAGAGGGAGTCACAGACTGAAACAGGCTCCAGGCTCTGAGCTGGCAGTCAGCACAGAGCCCGACGCGGGGCTCGAACCCACGAACCGCAAGATCACGACCTAAGCGAAAGTCAGACGCTTAACCAACTAAGCCACTCAGGCGCCCCTGTTGTTTTATTTTTAAAGTAATCTCTACACCCAAGCTGAGGCTTGAACTCATGACCCCCTGAGTTCGAGAGTCACATGCTCTAGTGACTGAGGCAGCCAGGCATCCCTACAGAGGAGAATTTACAGCTGCTTCATAGAATAGGTGTTGGTTTCATGAAGAAGGAAGTACTTGGAGGGGAATTTGAGGGAGGGTAGAATTTTAACAGGTGAGGATAAGTAGGTAAGAGCAAGTTAAACAGGGGGAGCACCCTGAATAAAGCCTCTAAGGCAGGATGACAGAGGACATATTCAAGGAAAAATCTAGTCAGTGGGATCGTTGGAGCACAAGGTATTGTATGAGAGTAGTAAAAGATCAGTTAGAGAAAATCCAGAAGCATGCTTGTGTACTAGGAAGACTAAAAAATACCCACCTAAAATGGTATTAGGCATACATATAAGGCAATTGCTTCAAACAACAAAGAAGAGTATATTACCTGAAAAAAACACCCTCTATAAAGGGAAGAGAAGTAAAGAAGGAAGGGGAGAAGGGGAAGGGAAGGGAGACGTAAGGGGAGAGAAAAGGTGCTGAAATGTAGAAGGAATTGAAAACTAGAGTTTTTGAAAGTAATGACTGGTAGAGGTATTGAACTTCCTATCCTTAAAGTTTGACACAGCTAAGAAATTAACATAAAAAGCAGACAGACTTGTACTTACTTCTGGGACACCACGCAGCAGTGTATTCAAAATCCCTCCAGATTTAAAATTCTCACCCCCTAACCAGGCCACAGATAAATATCTGCTGAAGGGAAGCTCACAACTCAGAATTACGAAAATAAAGAAACAATTCAATATGAGGGGGAGTCAATAAGAAACATTAGAATTAGAACCCTGAGAACATCAGGTAGCAAAAATTGTATAGACAATATAAAATAAATATGTTTCAATGATTGAAGAAAAGAAAATGACTGACACATACCAAAAAAAAAGATCCTATGGGGGAAAAAAGGAAATAGTTGATAAGGAACCAAATGGAAATTCTAGAAATACACATTTTAATCATTGAAATTAAAATCTAAATTAATCAAACTGCAGATTAGATACTGCTAAAGAGAGAATTAATGAACTGGAAGGTAAAGCAGGGATAATTTTTAAGAATATAATAATAACAGATAAAGAAATGGAAAATGTGATACAGAGGCTTTGAAATTTGGAAGAAAGTGTGTATCTATGATGAATCCTAGACAGAAGGAATAGAGTAATTGGAGCAATAAAATATTCGAGGAGAAAATGGCTGAGAATTCTCTTGTGTACATGATAAATGCAAATCCTCAGATTTGAGATTCATACAAATCACATGTCTGAGATGCCTATTTCTGACTCTGACATGGACCAGAATGAAACGTGTCGGTTTGACCACAGTGTAAGGACATGACCCAAATAGGAAATAGTGGATTCTGCAGATGAACTGGCTTCTACGCTGTAAAAAGCCTTGATCCAACCCCTTCTCTCCTCTACCTTCCTCTAGCTGGGCTTTTGTCTGTATTTTGTTACCAGACCTGGCCTTTGGAGATGTGCCCTCTCTCCATTCTGACCATAATACCAGAAAACAAACAAACAAACAAACAAACAAAAAAACCTCATGTCTTGAATTTCAACCAAACTACATGAGAGTTTTACAGATGGTTGGATGGGGGGGGGGGGCTAAAAAACACCAATATGCTTTCCCATTGTCAAATCACACAATGCCAAAAAGAAAAAATGTTATTCAAATTCAAGTGAACAATAGCTTCAATTGACTTGTCCAGCACAGCGCCTAAGTGCCCAATCTTCACATTCTCTTATTCCCTTAGCGAGTTCTAATGCACTTTTTAAATATCTTTATATGACAAATTATCGAAAGAACCCTAGTTTGGAGGTCAGAAGGCCTGAGTCAGGGTCTCAGCTCTCTGGCAGTGTCTAACTGCTTGAGCCTGGGGCAGCTCCTCACCTAACAGCAACAGTAACCAGTTTTGAAAGTTTGCGGAGAACCACAACCTGTGCTGTGTGACTTGCATGCATGCCCTTTCTTAATCCTAACAGCAGCACTGGGAGGTGAAGTTTATTATTATCTCTGGTCATGGTTGAGGTCACTGAGGTCACTTGCCCACAGCCAGGTGATTAGAAGGAAGAGGTCTGTGACTACAAAACCCAGACCCCAACAGTTAACAGCTTCCAGCCACGCTTTTCTTTTGTTTTCTCCTGTCTTGCCCAGGGGCCTCTTTACTGCTCTGACATTCTCTGAGGTTTGTGTGCCTGGGCCTGTGAGTGTGCATGAAATTGACATCCCACCAAAGCCAATGAGGAATGTGTAGCCACCTCCAAGGAAAGGAAATCAAAGATACTGTTCAGTCTTATTTGGAGATCATGGCTGATCACTTACAACCAATATGACTTTTAAAATTAAAAAGATAACAATTGCATTTTGTAGATTTTATAATCTTATTTTGATAAATTATCACAATACTGGTGTCTATAAAGGAAAGTCAATCCAGGGGCGCCTGGGTGGCTCAGTCGGTTAAGCGTCTGACTTCAGCTCAGGTCATAATCTCACGGTTCGTGGGTTCGAGCCCCGCGTCAAGCTCTGTGCTGACAGCTCAGAGCCTGGAGCCTGCTTCAGATTCTGTGTCTCCCTCTCTCTCTCTGCCCCTCCCCCTCACCTCTGTCTCTCAAAAATGAATAAAAGTTTAAAAAAATTAAAAGAAAAAATCCATTTAGTTAATAATTATTACCCATTCAATCAGCTTGACCTCCTGCATTAGAAAATTAAACTTTTAGCACACGAAGAGCTGCCAACTCAGGGAGGTTGGGCCTCTCTAGAAGGAAAGGACTCTGGAAGCATGTGTACAGCAATTTACAGTCTCCGCCCTCTACAAAGCAAAGCTGTCTCATCACTTGCCAACTCCCAAAACACATGCAGGTTGCCTTCTTCCTTGTTTTACTCCTTACTCCCCCTTACTTTTTTTTCCTCTCTTGTTCTTGACGCCCATCAAAACCCTGCCCTGGCAATCGCTGCAATTTGGGGCCCACTTCTTACCTTCCTTCTCGTGAGTCGTTCCATCTACTGACCTACTCAGTCGATAGGACACATGAGCTCCCTCTTCCAGATTCTTTAGGCCTTTACAGTGCTTCCCTCTGACTGAGCACTTACCTCTTACTGCTACACTAAGAGTCACACAGAAATAGAGGCCACATCTTCCTTAGTATTTGTCACTGTTTTAAACTTATTCTCTTGGCACATGGCATATATCGTAGCTGAATATAAATGATATCTACATGTATATGTAGATACGATAAATATGGATGCATGATCCACATGGATACACGTGCGGTATCTTAGTATTCGTTTGGGTGCACGAAACAGAAATCTAATGCACCTCATTCGAGACCAGAGGGATTTTGATAATGGTGCAGGGATCTCACAGAGAGCCTCAGTGCAGGAAGTACAGCCAGTCCCCAGAAGACTGAACTGGGACCTGGAAAACCATCAGGAGCAAAAGCAGCTACTTTCTCAGCCTCCTTTTTCTCTCTGGGGCCACATGATCTACCATCTGCTCCATTCTCTTGCTTTTCTTAGCAGACGGCCTCTCTCTGCACCAAGTTTTCATGGGCCAGGGAGCACAGTGACCTCTAGTCTCTTGTCTCTTAGTTTAAATTCTTAAGAGAGAGGATCTGAATGGCTCAGGTCATGGGTCAGGTGTCCTGCCCTGGTCCCATCAACTATGGCCAAAGAAGAGTAAAATCCCATGACAAAATCAGGCAGAAGGGGGCCAGCCCTTCAGCTAAAGTCGGCACGGGAGCTATGTTACAGAAAGGAATATATATACATATTGTTTTCTTTTAAAACTATATCAACCTTGTAGTGTGTGTGTGTGTGTGTGTGTGTGTGTGTAATGAACAAGTGAGCAAGTTAATACTTGGAAGTTTTGCTTACAGATTTCATGCTGAGGAAAAATGAGAAAGGAGGTTTTTTTCCCAATGGAAAAATAAAAGCAAGAAAAAGTTGTTGGAGGCTTGTAAGGACAGAGAGATCAAAATAGATAGGATAAAAAATTCAATAGAAAAGCACTTTTTGAACATGTTCTTTAAGAAAGAATATTCTGACATCTATATGCAGGGTGGGCAGAATCTGGAGACAACAGTGGGCAGGAAGCCCATTTGGAGTTTGGATTTTATAATCTTCTGTTCATAATATAGAACCAGACCACAAAGGTTTAAAGAATGTGGGCTAAGTGTCCCTCGCTCAGCAGACAGCATTTTGTTGAAGATATTTAAAGATTAAAAGCAGAAGCAGTTAGTCTACTGTGTAATATTTACTGATTTGAGCAGCCCTACCACACAGACATCTTACACATAAATTTAACTATTATTATTGTGTTGCCCTTTTCCAAGAAAGGGTAAAGTAGATTTGTAGGAGCACTTAACACATGTAAATCCCCCACCTCTTTAAACCGAAGTACATTGTATTAAAGAGCTACATAAATTTTACAAGTATTCTGTCCTTTTGAAATCATAGCACTGTTCTTTCTTGCAACGCCATTAAGTGATACCTCTTTGTAAGCCGATTCCACAAATCCTGATCGAAGATACTTCACAAAAGACACTGCTTTTTGCCAAGTGCATAATTGCACCAAGGATATAGCTTTGTGCAGAGGTTACAGACTTGATTGAGTATTATAAGAGCTCTATCAGCAAATAGCTATTTCATTGGCCACCACAAACTTCTTTGAACTTTATTTACTCATTTTCTGTGGTTCACCCACTTTTCTTAAGACTGGCTTTAGAAAAGGATTTAAAGCATGACTTCCTTCAAACATCTAATAGTCCATAAAACAGCTTAGTGCTTGTAAGAAAATGCTCAAATTGATAGTGGAATCTCAAATGCTATATTTTTCCACTGATAATGTGCCACCCGGGCAAAGGCAGTCTGATTTTTGTCTGTCTCCTCGTAACCATGTTTTCCCCAACTCTGTTCAAAAAGAAACACATGTTTCATTTCATGTTGAAGGTGGTCCATGCCAAATGATTTTTAATTTTTGATTAGCTTGAATTACTAAAAATGTAGTTGTCCAAGATGTTCATGACAATTATTTTGACCAAATACATGCATACATACATGTATATCCAAACACGTATGTATGCATTTAACCAATCATGTAAGTTACTGTAGGTTCTACTGGTAAAGGAACAAATAAGAGATTTAGTAGTCTTATCTAATAAGGTTTAGGTAATAACTTTATGAGAAAAATTGGCTTGGATTTGGCAAAATCGGGTTTGGAATTCAACTGTTTCGAGATGCAGTGATTCAAAATGTGCTGTGTGATAGCTATGTCTACTATGAGGTTAGAAAACATGAGATCCTGTGCTTTGAAATGTGCTTCCCAAGTAACATTTCATAACAGAATTTTTGTCAAATGTATAGCATTCCATCATATGGGTCTGCTGTAATTCATTGCTATCATTTATTTAGTTAATCCCTTGTTAGACAATTTACATTTCTAATTTTCCACCATTATAAATAATTCTGTAATGAACATCCTTATAGGTAAATAATATCCAAAACAGGCTCCAGGCTCTGAGCTGTCAGCACAGAGCCCGATGCAGGGCTCAAACCCACGAACCATGAGATCATGGCTTGAGCTGAAGTCTGATGCTTAACTGACTGAGCCACCCAAGCTCCCTGATAAGTAGTATCTTTTAAATTTGTCTCCCTGGCTCTGTTCTCTCTCTGCTTCAATCAATCTAATATAACGCTCAACTAAAGCAGATTATTCTTTGGGAAGCAACACTTGGTTGAATACATGATAGTCATAGATTCTGACTGTCCTCGTAGTCTCCACAATCTAGTATTTATCTAATGTTTCCTCATGATCTCCCAAGGCTCTGTCTGCCCCTTGAACTTTGGCTACAACTACTGCTTAATGTCCACACCAGCATTCAAACCATTTTTCCTTGGGGAGAGGTAACCCAGGAAAGAGAGTCCACCAGAGTCCTTCCTGGGAAATTTTGGAACTAAAACCAAGAAAGAGAAACTATTCTTTCTCCAGATGACTGAGGTGGTCATCTGTAAACCTTGGAAGCTTATGGTGCCCCATGATCCCTGGAAAAGGAGGTTTGTCTGCAGAGGGAAAAGAGTGAGATAAGGTAAAGATAAGGAGGGGGAGGAGAAGAGATTGGAAGACAAAGAGACTGACAGGCATTCTAACTGAGATGAGAAGAAAGGAAAAGAGGAATCAAAGCATCCCTTCCCTGGAGGAATATAAGCACAGACCAGTGAAGGGGACATGGGAGTGGAGGTCTAAGCCTTAGCAGGTGGCTGATCTCCACAACTACTCTGCTCATGTCACTGCTGCCCAGCCCTATTGAGCCCCCTGAGTTGGATTGAGGAGTAGACCACCCATCACTGTGTAAATGTATTAAAATATTCCTAAGGATGTCTTACCAACACTAGAATATCTTCAGGTGTATTCCAATGACACTAGAAATGTAACATGATGGAGTGAGTTGTATTTCTAATACTCTTCTCAGGGAGATTTCTACATGTGGAGACCTTCTTTGACAAGATGCTTAGAGAGGCAGAAGACACACCCTTCTCCCATAAGACATGTAGAGGCTCAACAGACAGTCTTAAAATAACCTTCAAATGAGATTGGATCATCTTAAAATCAGGGCTTTTATTGTGTTGAGTGAAGTACATGAGCTTAGAGCCAAAGCTGAATTAATCTAAGAATAAAGACCTTTGTGAGCTGCCGCTCTTTTTCTTATCCTCTGTCCTTCCCTTCGTGTAATTTTTTTATTCTTTTCCTTTTTTGAACAAATTAGGAGAGCATCACTTTGAAAGAGTGGCGAATTAAAAGCCTACCCAGAGCACCTCTGTCTCAGCCTATCAAGGGCACCTGCATGTCTGATCCTGTGTGATCATTCTCTTCTCTGTACCTTTTATTAGGCTCTTCCTCACTTCTCTACATAACACTGTTTTCAAGAACCAGTAGAATTCTATTTCGGCCCATGGTAGTTCCACTTAAGCTACCAACTACACCAACCTTAGATCCTCTGCAGAAGGGTTCATGAGAGCCAGAAACTCAACGAATCTGCACCCTAGATGTGATCCCCACAAATGCTAGTTGATACAAGGGCATCCCTGCTGTTAGTTGCCAGTGGAAAGCAGGTCTATCTCTGAGATAGGGGCATCCAAGAACTTCTATGCGCACATGACACCTTACTTCCTCTGGAAGATCCAAGCCAGAAAGCTTAAACAAGAATTCTACACTGTCATAATTAGGTGCTTGCTGTTCTAATTGTTTACATCCAGTTTTGAATGGCCCCTGAATTTTGACAAGAAACTGTTGTATATTTTAGCAAATGCAGAAAGGGAAAAAGAAATATAATCCCCAAACCCAATCTCTAACAGGCAACAGGTGGAGGCCAGTTGAATGTTAGGCATCCCTTCTAACTGGAGGCTGTCCGAACGCTGCCAGCTCCTGAACATTTTCACGAAGGAAGTGAAAAGAAGAAAACGTATTTGGCAGTTTTAATCAGATAATTACTTTTTTTCTAAAGGTATGTTGAGTATAATTCCCAGGTTTTTTCCATCTGTTTAAACTTAAGTAGAAGAGCGTCACTCCTGAACTGACCAGGCTACGTGATGAATATGCTCTTGAAATGAATGCTTTCAGATGGTTTCTTTTTATGAAACGTGCACAAAGATGTGTACTGTGGTGGTGGAGTCAGCCTTGTGAGACATCTGGCCACAACATGTGCCTCATTAAGTTACACCTGTAAGTGTGGGGTCATTTTTTATACCAGTAATATTAATAATAAAGGGTTCATTGAATAGGATTATTAATGGTGCCAGGTGGAAGATGTGGTATTACTTACAGCCTGGTAGGGGATTGGTTAATGCCTCCTCCTGCCAGCGTTTCTGGTTTCATGTTTATAGACAGAGTGCTCCAGATGATGGCTGGCAATGCAGCCATTGAGAAAATGAATTCCCCCTCTTTCCCATCAGCAAGAAAATTTATAGCAGTTGGTGGAGAATTTGAATGAATCTGTTTTCTAATTTTGAACTCCTAATCTCACTGAAGAGCAAGGAACGTATTTACCAATTAATTCAAGAAATTAAAAAGCCTCTCTCAGAGTTTTACTCTCTCTAACTTGACTCGGATCGAACCCTTTCAGTTCTGGCCGGCTCCTGTCACTTATTTCAAAACGCATTCGGCGCTGCATTTCCCTTTGTGGTCACAAGTGGGAAATCAGGAAAAAGGACTAAGAAGAAATCTAAAACCTTTCCTTCCTTCTGTGGAATGTGTGCTTTTGCTGTTTTACAGTGCAAGACTTGTAACAGGGGGAAATAGATGCTCCAGGTAGAGTACTTTTTAATGTGCATGATTACAGGTGCTAACAAGTCTGGTAAATTCGGAGTATTGTTTGATTTGGCAACAAGATCCCAAGACTCAGAACACCAACCCATGTTTCGGCTTCAGATTACATGCAACTAGAATAAGATTTTAAATTTAACAAGGCAATTGCTGGATGCTAATTGAATTGCATTTGAGTAATAAAACTCCATTGATTACTAAGACCATACTTAATCAAAGGCATAATAAAAATATTGTCTTTTACATATCTTTAGCCGTTCATAAAGACTCGTGTACATCAATTCGGGCACAAACAACAAACTAATAAAAACAGTTTTTAAAACATCTATGTGTGTCACGCTTCACAGTTGAAAAGTGATTTTTCGCATACATCCTATGAGCAGCTCCGTAAAGTAGGTGGTGGTGTTTTCTTCATTTTGCAGGGAAGAAAACTGAAGTTCAGGGAATGATATTCTCAAGATACACAGTGAGCGAGTGGCCTCTTCAAAACTGAAACCCACCCCCATCGAATCTAAACTTTTATGTTTTTTCCACTCCACCATCTGTTTCCCCTCTGTCAGCCAATTCACTCCCCTTAAGAAAATCCTAAAATCCAGGAATGACTTCCACTGCTACCCCATTTTGGTATAAAGACATTTGCATAATCTGGATGCATCTCATCGAGTTAGTGAGTGGAGAAAGACAGACAGGAAGACTACATGCTGTAGGGTTCCGTTTCTGTGAAAATCAAGTCAGTCAAAACTCATCCAAGGTGGCAGAAGCAGCAAGGACAGTGGTCACGGCTGCGGAGAGACTATTGACGGAGAGGCAGTGCAAGGGGGCTTTCTGGGCCATGGTAATATTCCACGTCTTGGTCTGAGTGGTGATGACACAGGTTTATGCACTTAAAAGTATAGCTGAACACTTAAGATCTGTGAAACCTACTGCAGCTGTATCGTACCTCGATTAAAAATTAACTTTTAAAAAGAGGTTTATTGCATTGCTGGCAAATATTTACTAGATGTCCCTGAAATATATCTCCTAATGCTCCTTTTTGGGAAGAAGACTCACGTCCCTTTCCAGGTCTTCCAGGCTCTCTCATGCTACTACCATCTATTACAACAGTGTCCAGCCATTTCTTCTCTCACTGATCACAATATTTGACAGTTTTCTGACTGTAAGGCTGTCACTCGCTCAGTGGGCAGGGACCAATTTTTCCTCATGTGTGCATTCCCAGCATCTAGTGTGGTACCTGGCAGGAGATGCTTACGCAATACTTGCTTGTCCAAAGATAAAAAGATGAGTAAATGAATGCAAGAGCTAGATGACTTTCCACTTCCCTGTTTTGTAAGTCAAGTCTAAGAGATGGGGCATGTTAGGATATCCTGAAAGACCAGGGAAGCATCCCGTAAGTGAGACTCTCCAAGAAGACCTGGGTCACCTCCTTTAAGCCATGGTCACCACCACTAACAGTCTGAACATACAATATACGTGCCAATGAGATCACTCACTTCCACCTGACCTGAGTGTCTGCTTTCCAAGCCTTAACTGTTTACATGGCTTTTCCTGCTTATGCCAAGGAGGCACACTCAAACTATAATCCTTTTTGCATGCCTACCTAGGTCCTGGCCTTCTGACCAATTCTCCCCCAGATTCCTGGACTGTGGGATTTTACTAACACACTGTCCAAGAAACAAAACAAACCCGAATTGACTCTCAGCTCATTTGTATCCGTGCCACCTGCCAGCCTTTCTTATTCATCCACGATCCACGCTCAGGATGAGCGACTGTCACCATTTCACCAATCCTGAACAACAGCATCTTCTTTTGAAGGGTTAGTTACAGTTTTTGCTCTAGTTTTTGGTTTTTAGGTTTGTGGCTCTCCTTAGAGCAGGCCTGGCATTTAGCACAACAGTAAAGAAAGCAGCTTGCTCTGGGCACATCCCTTTCTTTCTCCACTCTCCATCTGTTTTACTCTTTCTGTTCCAGACTGGATCAAAAGGACCCCAAATGGGCCTGACCAGTTTCTGGAGAGTCCTTGGGTTGGTAACGCTCTGATAACAAAATAGTCAGACTGTGAATTTTATCCTCTCGGCCTAAGCCTACACAGTTGACTTGTTTACTGTTGTCATCTCTACAATCTGTTTTCCATTTGGAGTGAAAATTCTCCAGAAGATTACATTCCTTATGAGGGTCTGGCCTGAGGGTCTGGTGGTGGTTTAGAGCAGCTAAGCAACCTCAAACAACTGCTAGCATTCACCTGGGTAGAAAATGCATCTGATTATAATCATTAACCAAGGCCTTGCCCTCTATGAATCTGTGGCTTTGTTTTATATTATTTGTCTTTATGAAGTCACTTGGATTGTATAGATATTCAACATGTAATAGGGTTTGTGCTCTTCATTCTCTAAGCAGGAATATCAGGCAATCGGGTGCAGGGTACATGAAAATGCCCTAGGGGGTCATCTAAGATTTCAAGAGTGAGGAAATGATTCCAAACCAGGGCATGATTGTAGCTAGGTAATGTGTTTGAATGTGTATGTTGGGACGGATGGGGATGTGGGGTGTAGACCGTGGGACTGAATGGGTTATTCTGCTATATGCTCTCCTCTGGGGCCAAGGAGTTTCCTTGCCAGTCATTAGGCATGGGTCCATTTTTTAGACACCGAGACAGTTGACATATTTAGTCGCTCTATGTGATTTTTTAAAATTAATGGCAGTGGATTCTTAAAATAACACTTTAATAGGTTAACAGCCAATGAATGAGTCCTATGTTGAGGAAATTCCCTTTCAATACACGTTTGATGATTATGGGAATAAAGCACTGGGTAGATTGCCTTTAGGGTATTATTAAATCTAAAATGTGTGAAACATTGTTTGAGACAAGAACCCAATGCATCCACCCTGCTCAGCATTCCTCCATTTCTGGCTTGAAATGAGATATGGCTTGATCATTAGGGTGGCTGCAAACTGTCTTTAAACACACCTTCTGCCCCAAAGATGGAGACAGGGGAGACCTCCAGAATGTCAAACCAGGACACCGAACCCAGCTAGGAGCTATCCCATCCTGTCGCCAAAGCCACACTTCCCTGCTGATTGTGGAAGCCTCCAGTAACCCAACCAGCAACACTGTTATGAAGATCTGAAGTGGAGGCACACCTCCATCCTACCCACTTCTGCTCTTCAATTTCCCTTGGGCTCTGCTGAAAGCAGTAACTGGACTCCCAGGCAGTTAGTGTTTAAGCCAAAGCAGGGTGAGAATAGGAAAACAAAAATGGCACAAAGAGAAGAAAGTAGGGTCTGGGAGACATTTGAGGGTAAGCCCCGGAGGAGACTCCCCCATCAGAGGGGAACCTTATGGGCCTGCCTTCCTTTTTCCCTTTGGGAAGCACAAATCAGGGGGGAATGAGAAAGAGAAAAGAGAAAATCAATTCATGGATGGATTAAAGAATATTGGGGACAGAGATCATTTGCAGGAACAGAGAATACTTCCTTCTTTTTGCTACATGTTCTAAAAGTCAGGGGGCGGAAGAAGAGGGAAGGAACATTCATTGTGTGCCAATTCTATGCCAGACATTCTGCTCGCACTTTTAACTTTACCTCGTTTAAACTTCACAGGGATTGTAGTAGGCTTTTTAAATCCCTCTCGTTCCATATGGAAAAGCTAATGTCCACAATGGTTAAATTACCTAAGGTCACACATGCAGCAGCCAGGTTGGACCAGGTGTGCCTGCCTGCAAAGCACTCTTCCACACTGCCTCTCAGGGTCTGTGACTTCCTTGGTATTTCTACAGGTTTAGAAATAGGGTTAGCAACATATGTTTTGACACATTGTTTTTTAGGATTCTCGGGGACTTTTAAAAAAGGGCAAAGCAAACATTCATAAATGTGAACTATTTATGTAGATGAACCAAATACATTTTGGGAAAATCAATTAAAATTCCAAATGGCAATATTTTTCTAAAAAATGGTTTGAAACTGATAACCGAGGCTTCAGTTACCTAATAAATTGTTCATATAAATTAAACCCTACAAGTGTGGCTGACTTCTAACAGGTTCATGATAGTCCCAAGATTTACAAATCAAGTGACCAAGTTTCAGAGACCTTTTCAGGGTCAAACTGGACGTAACCCCCCACACTTAAAACATAACACATGTCTTGAGTTGGGTCAGGTGTCGGGTGGGGACTTGGGTAATGTGTGTTCCCAGAAATTGTATTGCGTCCTGGGTTTACCCTGGAGGTGGTGATTGGGCTAAACTACTTTAATATATTCAGAATAAATTTAACTATCTGCCCAGCTTCACCTAATTATCATCTCCAAGTGTAACCTGCCCCTGCCAACGGGAGCAGATAGTCAAAAATTGAGGAGATGAAATTCAAAGGGTCTTTGGGCAGAGAAGCAAAGAATGGATGCTGAGTTGGGAAGGAGTAAAAATCTTTGAAGGTTACTCCACTTCCCCCCGCGGAGCAAGAAATGCTGCCCACTGGCTCCTCCCTGATGGGTGTACAGTGTCTTACAGACTGCGTGTTTTGTGTAAAGAGATGCCCCAGAAGTCCGGGGAGGGGTGGTACCGAAACCTGCAAACCAGTCCCTGGGAGTCTCTTTCCTGAGATTTTATTTTCACCCCTGATAGATTGGACAGACTCTTGCAAAGTCACAGAAAAGAGAATCTGCCTTTGCAGAGGTGTGGGGGTGATTAAGTGAGATGCTGCAGGGAAAGCTATCTGTGTTTAACCCGCTGTATCCATTTAAGTGATGATGGTTGTGATGATGGTCATGATATGGTGGTGTCATGATGGCCATGATAAGAGCATGGCGCCTTACAAAGCGCTCCCAGGTAGGTTAGTTCATTGCATTTGGGTTGCACCATGTGGGTAGATGGCATGAGTCTGCGCCAGAAAGCCGGGTCTCCTGACTCCCACCCATCATTTTTTTCCCTTACTCTCTGCTGCCTCCCAGGGGAGCTTTTAAGGAGATGGAAGAAAGAGGAGGGCTGGAATGAGAAATCAGAGTACAAACAGTGATTCTGCAGAGGATACACTGTGGCTTCATTCACTGCCTTTCTCAAATGGGGTGAAAAGGCCTCTTTGTTACAGAGAACAGAACCCAGAGAATAATCCTCCCCCCTTTTCCAACAGGGGAAAATATAGAGGGGTCTCCTGGAGATTTACGTCTCTTCTAGGCCTGCAAGTCAACGCTGGTCCTCCATCCCCCAACCAGTTTTCAGGAGCAAAATGATACTTTTGTCCCCTAAGAAACAGAAATTTACAAACAATAATCAGAATTTTTTTATAAAAACATCTAAATTTCTGCTTTTAGGTTAGTCCTGAAATGCATTAATCTCTTTCACTTGATGTAGCTCACTATCATTCTTCCATTGTAATATCTCAGGGGGAAAGAAAAAAAGAAACACCCAAATAACCAATAACAGTTTACAGCTTTGACGCAGAGCACTAAAGTTGCTTTTCTATGAATATAGATTATTACATTTTTTTACAAAGCAAGTAAACAGATGCATAAAAATGCATTATTTCAGGAGCATAAGAAAACCTGCAATAAGTATAGTGGTTTTAATTTGTTTTTATGATTACTTGTAATTAATTAGCATCAAAAGTAAATTATCAACCTCTGAAATTGTACCATCAGATGTGAGCAGGGTACTCTGCGAATGATTGGCTGGCTCATCTTTATACCAAGGTAGGAGAAAGAATGATCTTTTCTTTTACTTCTTTTTTTTTTTTTTTTTTTTTTTTTTACT